>NC_084763.1:28403820-28606749 GCF_028858725.1 Colius striatus
AGCTGGAGTGCTCAGTCAGAAGCACAGAATCAAAGTCTCATTTTATGGCATCTCCTGTGTTGGTCTCTATACTTGCTATCAAAACCAGACTACTTTTTAAAGTTCTTTGATACTAATATCAGCCTATGAAATCACAGTGCTTAAATGGCTTTACACGTTTAAGAAGTTTATCGACTTCTGATGGGATTCAGTAGGTGCTTAAAGTTACAGATCTTTAACTGTGCTCCTCACTGAAATCCTCCATTTTGTTCTGGTGTTTTGAACCCAAAATTTTGCCTTTTAAACTTCAAAAATGAGGAAGTGAGTGACAGAATCAAGTTTCTGTTTTAATGGTTTCTGAATAGATGGCATTAACTCTAGCAGTTAAAATACATTCCTCTTTAAAATATAATTTTACTATTATAAATCATCATGAATATTAGAAAATGGATGTTACAATGAAATTGTGTTTCCTTAAAATAAAAGTTCTAGAAATTGTTATTCTAATGAGTACAAATGTTGGGGTTTTTTTCAACAGTCATACAGTAATTTTGCATACTTGAAATTGTTTTTAAATATCTACTTTTTCCACTTTTTTTTTACATATTGTTTTCCCTACTTCCCTTTTTGTTTTCCCAGGACCATTTGGAGCTTCAGGAGACAGTAAATTCTGCTGCTGCTCTTATCATGGCATTAATAAAGGACAGAAACCCAGAGCTGATTGGCCAGATGTTGGTTGCATAAAAGCGTAAATCAAGTGTAGCTTTGGAAAATGTTTCTTTTTCATCATCAATTCACCAAAGGTCTTGAACCATTTTACCCTTTGAAGACCTGCATTTATGACATTTACTATTAAGATATTTTAACAACATATTTTTGATACTTAAATGCAAATTTGATACTATGTACAAAGTATAAAATGAAATAGGAATAATTCTGAGATACACTGGGTACATGCTGTGAGGTGTGATACCGAAATGTTTTTGGGAAGTACAGATCATTTTAGAAAGTGCACAGAGGACACCAAAGCATTCACGCAGAATTGTCTTTAACCCCTGTATGGGTGTCGTGCTCTCGGACTGCATGAGTTGAGTTTTATGTAAAATAAAGCACAGCTCATCTGCTTTTTATGAAATAATATAAAAATCACTGCTATACCTATTAGTGAATGTAGAGTTCATTATGCAGTGTAGCCTTCCTGACAGCAACAGAAACACACATTGCAAGAAGCATTTGAAGGGTCAGGTCATCATCTTCCATGGAACAAAGGTAAACTCAAGTAGATTAAACATGCATGGCAACAAGGAGGTGCCACACCTCGATTTTCCAACTGTGATATGCTCTGGCTGTAGCACTCCTTAGTGCTCCGCTTCTCCCAGGACTCATGTGCCAACATTCAGAACTAGCTCCAGTAGCTTCACTTGAGTACAGTATTACACATACTCTTGGTGTTTGCACGTGTGTGTATGTGTGCATGCATGCTTAAAGGAAGAGAAAAAGGTTAAGCGTTAAGAAAAAAGTGTTTTACAACCCAGTCTATAGGCGATGGAGAAATAGGAAATTCTGTTAGCATATCTGCAAGAATACAATTTTTATCTCTTGCTGGTTCATGTATTTATGCATTAAATAGCAGTGACGAGAACTGAGTGTTAAAAGTTCAAATGCATGCTACATTGTGTGGAAAATTGGGACAGGAAGGTAAAATGGTGATTGGTTATTATGTGGAGTATCTCCAGGTACCACAACCACTAAGAGCAATGCAAGAAGAGGAGAGTCTGTGAAAACATCTGTGAAAGCATCACACTTTCCTGCAACTTGTGAAGGGGCAGGTTAATGTCTTACGTCCCTGCCGTGACTGCAATAACATCTCAGAGAAGTATCCCCACCAGAAGTGTCTGGTGAGTCCCTCATTCTGTTCTGAGCAAGAGTACTGTCTGTTCAGCAAGTTTTCTTCTGAAATCAGAGTTCCTCCCCATACTCCCACCATTTTCCACTCCTGCTGGTGCCTGACAAAAGAGGATAGCATGACCGTGCTTGCTACTGTTCCTGTTCCTTTTTCTCTTCACTTGATTATCTGTATCTCTGTTTAAAATCCTTTTAAAAGCTGATGTTGATCCCAAACTTCATTCCTTCATTGCACAATAAAGTAGAGAATTGTTAGCTAACTAGCCACACATTTTCTTCCCCACAGAAGTCATCCTGAGACGACTAATAAAGGTCTTGAATATTGTCTGCTTCTTCTTTGCTTCTGTCCTCCCTACTTTGGTTAATAATTTGTCCTTTTCTGACACTGTGCAACATAAGCATTCCTATTAGCTCCTGTGTATGGCTATGCAATAGGCATATTTTATTCATTTATATATTCATGTCTATTCTTATGCAGAGTATGCAAATAAAGGAAGAACTAAAGAATTTATTATTAGTATTCATAATTTAACAGGACAGCTTTCACAAATAAGTTTTCTGATTTGCTTTCACATTAATAAATTTGGTGAAGGAATTAATCTCACAGGCTTTTAAAAGACGATGAAAGATGTCTCTTCGACTGTATTTTGTGGTTCTGCTTCGCCTGCAGACTGTGGTGTGTTCATCACACGATCTGTGCTGTCTTTTCCCCAAATAATAAGCAAGTGAATTTAGAAAATCCTTCATGTTTTCCATCCACTCTAATTTATACATTGTGATACTGCCTTAGCATTGGTTTATGTGTAACATCATTTGTTAAACAAGAACCTTTTCCTCTGTTTTGCTTAACTTGTTCTCGTAGAAGGTGAATTGCTGTAATGAAAAATTTTATTATGGTTGTTTATGGACCTGTTTTGAAAAGAGAGCAGATAATGCACAAGAAAAAGTGAGTTTCAGGTAATCAAACATACTTAGTACTAATCTTAAATGGAAGATAATAAGCTTTATTAATGCACAGTTAATAATTGCATTATGGATATTTTTATCTTTAACAATCTTTTACAATAATATACAAACACTGAAATATCTGTTTTGCTGGAAGCAAATACACCAACAACAGAACTATTAAAACAGATCATGAAATACTAGAACTGCAGTAAAAAAAAAAAAAACCAAAACAAGAAACTGGACTGCGATTAATCCTATTGTGTATCCAGAGCAAGTTTAACTGATCTTTTGGATGATTGTTAATACTTACAATGAGAATCACAGAATAAAGATATTAAATGAAATTAAGAAAGTGGTTGATTGTTTTTTGTCTGTGCATAGCTTCTCACGAATCACAGTATACATGAGAAACTTGGCAGCTTTTTGTACACACACACTGTTTTGAATTTAACTGGTGAATCAGTCACCACCCATACTGCTTTGAACATTTGGACAGAGATAACAGAGTAAATAAAAGCTCAGACTCTGCCAGCCTTGCTTACCTTACTCCTCAAGCACTCTAATTAGTATTCCTTGGGTAGCATTCATCAGAAAAGAGAATACAGAATGTGGCCCTAGAAATGTTTTTCGTAACTGCAAAGTTGAGTGAATTAGATTTGTCTCTTGAAACCAAGTCACTTCATGCAAAATCTGAAAACTAAATTACTTTATTTGACTTAGGTCAGTTCAGAGAAGAATTTCTAGTTATCATCTTTTTTGTCCTTTAGCTTTCTAGGTACCTAAGTTAAAAAGGATGGCATGATAGTCCTTTAAAGAAAGGCTGAAATAATCAAAAGGATAGAAGATGCTGGAATTAAAAAACAAAAAAACAATCCACATCCAATCCAAAACCAAACCCAAACCTAAAGTGAGATGTGACCCTATCATAATCAGTGATGTAACTCTAGTTGACTTTAAAATACCACAATGAAGCTTTTAGCTCATCCCAGTTGCTAACATAGGCTGCAGAACAGAAAGTATGTCTGGACACCTTGAAGCTTTTGGTGCATTTGTACTTCTATGTGACACCAAAGCAGCATTGTCTCCACAATGCTGTTCTAGGTGCGATGCAAACAGAAGCTTCCAAGGACATATAAGGTGCTTAGCATTTTCTGATGATGGAGGTTTTTCTGCCTGTAGGTCATTCTGACAGACAAGGGTCATAATTTGTTTGCTCTGTTCTCTCTCTCTTGGGCACTTGTTACTGGTCACTGCTTTTTGTTCAGGTTTTATTTCTGAAGAAAAGCACATTTACTTCCAGATAGGCAAAAGGTTTTTTTGATCTCATATCTCCTTTCTCTTCATCCATAACTTTGACTGGAAAAAATGTAAGTTCATTTTAGCAAGCATCTACCAAGATGTGCAGATGTTGCAGGCTTCCCCTTGGCCTGTTAAGGAAGGCCAAAACCCCAAAGGGTTCAGGAATAGGCTCAGGTTAACCATGTTCCTGTAGGAGCCAGAGTCCTGTGTGAGAGCTACCTTTGACCTTGCCCAGTGTGACTGCTCTGAAGGTTAGGACATAAAAATGGCTGGTGGCAGTAGAAACTATGTGATATAGGATGAATTAAACCCTTCAGAGTATTAGTAGTGCCTTGACCTTCTATTTTTTAAGATTTCTGATTGTTCATTGTGGTCCATATGACAGATGCACTGGTCTTATTCCTGTCTGACTGAAAACAAGTATTTTGCTATTAGATTTATTAATTCAAATGCATAGATTACTAGATGGTCAATTTTTCACTGTGTAGGTAGTGAAAGTGGTATTCAGTGGTATTTCCTCATTTGTTGGTTCAAACATGACTTACTAAAACCACAGCTAATTCTCGGTGAAACTGGGAGAGCTACTGAGACTTGTAAAAAGAATGATCTCTTAAAGAACAATGTCTTTAAGGGTTCCTATCGATTATGAAATATTAATATATATTTATCTTAAAGATATAGTAAAATAACATATTAAAATATAGAAAAAGAAGTTCAATTATAACGGCATGATTGAAGCCAATCTTGAAGAGCTGAATTATGAGTACTTAAGAAACTGCCCAACTCAATCCAATCTTTTGCACCTGGTTTCAAATAATTTGTAATGACACCCAATTCAGTCACCAAAGCCCTCTTCTGGGTGCCTCCAATAAGATACCAAGGCAAAGTATCAACATGGGTTCAAATCTTTGTGTACTTTTCAACTTCAGACTGGTAAGTTTTTATGATGTCTGTCTCTCAGCCCATTCCTCAGCCTGATTTGTTACCACAATTCAGTTTGTCTTGTGCTTCTGGCAAGCACCAACATTTTTTCCTGGTGTTAAGTCGATTTTGATTGACAGGGCTGTAAAGCCTTTGTTGAATATACATTTTCCTTGGTTATTTCTTCCAGGAACACTCAATTAGTTTTGTGAGCTGAAAAATGCAATTTCAGCGCCTGTGCTGAGGAAACAGTCCCAACTGTGGAAATAGGTTTATGGTAAAATATACTCAGCTTGCACACACCAACCTAGGGAGCAAAGTGGCATTTCTTAATAGGTGTTTTTCCAGGTTAATTTAAGTATGCCTTTCAATCTTTAGATGGAAATAGATCTTGTCCTTCATCCTACACATATTCTTGTCTCAGAAACTGAAATTACACTTCAGTTAAAATGCCACGACACTGAATTATAACACAGTTACAAAGATACAAGGAAAAAGTGATGTGAATCTAAATAAGATGGAGAAGAGGGAAGAGAGAATACACCACAGCTCCTCCAGATGGCAAAATCTACAGGGGAGACCCTATGAATGGCACAGTACACTAAGGGCTGTGGCACAGTGGTGCCTGAGATGGCAACTCAATAAGGCCTTTCCCTATTTGGCAGTCTTTTTAGATAATGGTCTCCCTTGATAGTAGAAGTACTTTGTTGCTACTTCTCCATCTCCTTCATTTTTGTTACTCTGCCTCCTTCCTTTTGTTTCCTTGCCTCAGATTGGCCCTGTTGCTTCACACTGCATGTTTCCTTTCCATTTCAGCCATTCCTGTCTTCTCCCTCTCACTTTTCCCATCCTTTCCCCTACTTCTGTTATTTGTTCTTTCCCTATTTGTCACTCTCTTTCCACTCCTCCCAGCCCACCATCGTCGAAGGAGACAATACCCCTCCTCCCTTCCCCTGCTAGTCAGGCCGTGGTCTGGCATCAGAAACCCTTCCTCGCTCCTGGATGGAGAACTGAGGCACTTGGGCTTTGGCACCTCCACACTGCTCACAGCTGGGACCGAGAACAGATGTCACTTCCGCTGCCAGCTGCAGGCAGATGAGGAGCAGCTGCCTGAAGGGACAGACCTCCTGCATGGCAGTGCTGGGCTGACACTGAATACCGCCTATTAGCTGGAGTCAAGCTACATGCAGAGCCATCCCACTGAAGGGGAAATAATCCTCTCCAAGGTCAGTTCCCCCTCACCCCCATTTCAGTAGCTGAACTTGGGTCTGTAAAGTCAGCACCTAGTCACGGAGCCAGATTTTCAAACCCTTCAGGATTGCAACAACAACAAAAAGCTAAAGAAAAGAAGCCAAATCCAGGTACGGTTTGCAGTCCTGGTGACTGGAAAAAGTGTGTTTTCACTTACTAACCAGTGGCTTTGCCAGGAGTTGCTCAGAGACAAAAACCAAGGAACCCCATGACGCTGTGTTAAGCAGTTCCCTTCCACAGCAGAGAGACAGTCTGATTGAAGCCCCATTGAAGTCAATGGGAATGAAAGTTCCTTGCAGTGCGTCCAAGAATGCACGGCATCTTCTCCCCGCAGCCATCTTCAGCTAACTCACACACAACCATGCTGGTTAGGCTAGGGTTTTATTACTATTATTATTATTTTTAGTGTGCTGCAGTTTTAAGTGTGTTTTTATGCTGTGCTCAACTCCCTTGCCTGCCATTTGGCAGGGGAACATCCTTTATTAATGGCAACTGTGTTTTGGAGTTCAGTTGTGACTCCAAATGGTATGTGGGGTTATAGGAGCACTTCTAAAGGACAATTCAGAGTTTAAAATCTCTCTTTGAAGACTCTCACTGACAGCACAGTATGCCTAAAAGGCTGATTTTGTGCTTGCTTTAAGGGCTAGAAATGTTCTTGGCCTTTGTTAGACACTCACTGTTTTGTCCCTCTCTCTTGTATACTATCACTGAGGGTTGTGCTGCTGTGTAGCAGCAAGTCAGCTGAGGTAGCCTAAAAACTCTTACCTGTGTGGAAACTAACACTGCAAAAAGTGATTGACTTTCACTAGAGTGGCCAGATGGGATGACTTTGGTGGAGGAGGTACATCAGGATTCCTGTTGCAAAGGGATTTGCTGGGGGCATGTAGGGCTGCAGCAATACACACACAGGTCAGCCTAAACTGCTACTCAACGTGGGGGTACTAGTTTTTTGAGTTTGCAGTCTCAGGTCCTGCCTATGTTGAGGGTAAGATGAGTATTTGTTATTCTAACCCTGTTATGCCTTGCCTGCAGACAAAGGCATACGCATAGGTGAAGCACAGGAGGGTCAGAGGCAGTGTCTGGCTCCTGTGCTTGGCTGTGGTGTGCAGGCTTTATAAGCAGTGAAGCAAGCCTCGGTTGTGTGTTGTGACATGCAAGCCTCTCTGAAAATGATACATCTGAAAATGCTCAGAGGTGAACTGCATTCCAGACCGGTAGGTCAGGATAAGAAAAGGAAGGAAGGAAATGAGGTGTCACTCACCCCTTCTGGGAGTGGCTGCTTGAAGCTGATCAAAGTAGTACTCTTGTGCTGGATATTTCAAGAAAAGCTGCAAAATGCTTTGAGTGCACCACACAAAAGGCTCATTATTTCTCCTTGTTGCTTCTTTCCCCCCCCCCCCTTCCTTCTTCTTTAGAGCATCTTTCTTCACTGATTTGGGTATTTAATCCTGCTTTCCATTGTGCACTTCTGTGCAAGCAACTCCACTGAAATGGAAGGTGCAGGATTCATCCAAAGCTTTGCCACGCCACTGCAGGGTTACTTCTGGTTACTCACGGTGTAAGAATGATCACTACGGTGGCAGCAATGCACCCTCTGCTGGTGTCCATCAATGTTTGACCAAAAGCTCTCCCCAAGTTAACTAGACAAGCGCTGACGATGAATAGAGGAAGAGCCCGTGTTTCTCCCTCCATCTTTGCCAGTTCCCAGCAGTGATAACCTGCGGTACTGAGATGGGCTGAAAAAACACTGAAGATGGTGGGCTCTACAGCCATCCACTCCACATCAGCCCCAACGACTGCAAAGTGAATAACAAAGACGCGACCAGCTTAAAGAGGAGGCTGTGAAACACATTAGCTAGCGTTAATGGAAAGATGGGGATTCGTGCTAATCAGGTTGTGTGGGTGGAGGATGGCAAAGCATTTGTTTTCAGCTGGGACTCCTACTGCTAACATGTACCTGCCTGAGGCCGGATCCTTGGTAGCGCTTTTTGCAGAGCTTTACAGAGCTTTTTGTTTCCTCTGAAAACACACCCTGAGTAAGATTTGTTTAAGATTTCCAGAAAACTCTAAAATACAGCCCAAAGTAGCAAGTTCTGGACAAATCCATGTTCAAGGTATGAATCTTCAACCGCTTTTTTGAATGATGATGTATACCTTAGTGAAAATCTCAGCTCTCTTAATTTTTATTTTTTTAATCTTAAGCCTAATTTGGAGGAAACCTTTTAAGCATCAGGAAAGTTTTAGAAAATAGCTGTACTGCACTATGATGGATGTGGTCAGTGATTCTAGTGAGCATTAAAGAATGTCTGGGGGTTTTCAAAGCAGGAAACAGGTAAATGTCAGCTCATCCTACAGTAGCAGTCTTGTATGCTTTTTTTTTTTTTAAAGTGTTTTTGAGTGTGAAGTAAAATGAGAGATAAAATATCAGTAACAAGTGACATCCATTAGATTCAGTGAGGATAGATTTCTAGTCCATTATGATAATAAAGAAATATCCTCTGGAATGAATCTGATGATTTATGTTCTCTAGGTTTGTACCTTTGCTATGAAAGCAATCATATGGATCCTCAGAGGATCTTTCAGGACTAAATGTGATACTGCAAATAGCGTGGAAGAAATAGAACTTGTAGAAAATTATATTGCAAGCAATAATGCCTTGTAAGTAAAACACTGCTCTTCAGTAGTTCTTTCACGCCCTCTGCAGTTAAAATGCTGTTTTGCGACTGTGCAGCCAAATTGTGTTTTTCCTGGATATGGAATATAGTACCTGGGGTTAATGAAAAACTGTAGAGGTGTAAATACTGCTGGAGACTTTTTGGGGTTGCCTGCAGGCTAGGTTGTGGGTTTTATTACTCACTCACATCTAGCAAACATTACGGTAAAGCAGATGATCCTGTGTTTTCACAGCAGCGCTGCTGATAGCAAAAGTTGAAAGCACAGAAGTAAGTAGAGGTGCACTCCTGTATGAGAAGTGTTGTTAGTTTGAAACGTGACTGGTGGTTACCAGTTCTGACATGGACTTCCAGCATGGACTAGAACAGGTAATTTCTTGCCTGTACCCTTAGGTTCTCGGCATAAATGTATGTGATTGAAACAATAACACCTCCTGTAATCTCTCTGGGCTGTGGCTGTCACTGTTGCTTATGTTCATTGGTAGGTTCAACACTTGGACTAATGTGCTGGTCCTATTAATGTGTTTCTGAAGAAACTAATATAATACCACAAACTGAATGCATTTTTTAGGGTTTCTCAACTTCACTGAGACATTAACACTACAGCCACTTTTGAAACAGCACCTCTTGTCTAAGAAACTTCATAGCCTAAATAAACAACACAAGGTGTGAGGCTGGACACAGGCACTGGAAAGAGACTGGAGAAGGACAAGAATCCAGTGACTGCCTGAGGAAAGTCAAGGGCCCAGGACAGTGAGGCCAATGCTAGGTCATAGACATCCCCTAAGCCTCCACTGTATCTTGCTGCTCTGTTTTCTCCCCAAAAAAACCAAAGTGCATGTGGTGCACATGGTCTCAGATTTGAAGTATAGAGCAGAGAGTCAGGAGAGGAGGGTGCAAGTCTCACTCGGAGAAAGACTAGTGCTACTAGGTTAATAAACACCATCATGTACTTTTGAGTCCACCTGTACAATATAAATAATGGCTATTTCACAGCAGTGTTTTTTACAGTGATTGTATTCATATTTATGAAGTCTTTTGTAAATTGAAAACCATAAATGCTTTGCCTTGTAAAACTTATTACTGCCGAGATGATACTTGAGTGCCGAAAACAACTCGGTGTATCAGGGAACTCTTTATTAACTATTTGAACCATGGAAATCTCTTTGCCTGCGTTCATATTTCAGGAGCTCTAGAGATAATAGGTGGTATTACTCACGTACCTGAAACATAGGCAAGGACTTTGGACTGCAGAATTTATCAGTGTATAAAATTCCCCAGCCATGTTTCTCATTTGACCCACTTGATTTTGTGCAACAGACTGACAAATGCTAATCCCTATTTACCTTCTGCATCCGCAATGTGAATGGAGCTGAAATCCCTCATGGGCAGACCTGGGATTGCAGCTCATACTACTGACAAGTACACTGCTAAGAGCTGAGGCTTTTTGAAAGCATTTAATAGATGAAACTGGACCTTCTGAATTGTGTGTGCAGTGCTAGGAGAGCAAGGTGTGAATAATCCTCTCAGACTTGGATTGTACCCCCCACAAATGGAGGCTCGGGCCTGCTGAAGGCCAGTTCGCTTCCACGTGGGGAGAGAGCAGGGGCATAGGCTCTCCCTCCCTCTATGTCTGGCAGCAGCCATTTCCAGGCCAAGCATCCTCCTCGATGGCCCCTGGGCTATGCTGTAGGCACTCTGCACCCTGTCCCCCTGGCCCCTGGTCCTGGCTCCACCAGGTGGCATGGAGGGGTGGCCTGGCCTAGCAGGCTGCCAGTGGGGCAGAGCTGGGCTCAGGACCATGATCCTCAGAAGGACCCTCAGCCGGATACAGCCACCACATCCCTCTTCACCACAGCCTGTTTCCACCTAAGCGTGAAGCCAACGTCTGGTACGACAAGGAGAAAACCCTTGGGAATCTTCTGCTTGGATGAATTTTTAGTAAGAAACTAGTGTCTACAAAGTTGAAATGAACCATGGAACCAAGCCACAATATTTTTGGGTTTTTTTGTGTCTGACTTAAAACATGTGAGCCTAACTCAATTCACAAAAGCCATTTTTGTATCGCTACGCTGGCTTCAGAGAGCAGCTCAGGCCCTCACTCCCATTCCTTCAGCTGTCCTCTGGCCAGGTCCCTGCAGGGCACCATCTTTCACAATGCAGCACAGACTTTCCTCTAAGCAAGCTGTGAATGAAGGAGGCAAGCCAGACAGCTCTGCAGCATTTGCTGAAGACTTTGGTCCAGGAAGATGAATCCATAGGTGAGATGTGGCATTAAATGGACATAAGACATTTTGCTGCTATAGGGAAATACAGTTTAATGCCAGTTGAAGACAAAGCATTTGAAACCAGCTGCATTTAGTTGCTGAACTACGTTTTATTTTGAAAATACTTAAACAGATGTGTCAAAAATTCCTTTTTCTCTCACTATTCACACCAAGAAAAAATGCAAATGCTACTCTTGAAGATGTTCAAATGTCAGAAATCATGGACAGATTTGAAAAAAAGCAACCCAAAACCATTCATCTATGTCCCCCATCTCTTGCCACAGAGCAATATTGAGAGGGCATGACAGAGAGGTATGCTCTGCGGCAGCAGTGGAGGAGCAGGAGGCTTTACTCCAAGTCACGCAGAAAAGCAGGAAAGGAGAAAACAGGCTCCCCTGAGGTATCTGACAGCCATATAATGATGGGATGAAAATATTGAGCAAGAGGAAGGAGAGAAGGTAAGTCACGATGCGATTAAGGTTGTTCCTGTCGTAAAACGTACAGCCTTACTTTCTCGCGTCACGCTTTCGGCGGAACACAGCTTCTTCAGCCCCATGCTCTGAGGGACGCGCCGCCCAACAGCGGGTACGTGCAGCGGACGTCAAGGCGGGAGGCTGCGGCGGCGCGCGCTCGCTCGCCTGCAGAGGGAGTATAACACCAGAAATGGCGGCTGGGAGCGGCGCGGTGGAGGCCGCTCTGGTGCGTGCTCTGCCGCCGATGGCCTCTTGGGTCAATACTCCCATTTGTAAAGCACACGTTTTCATCTATTGAACTATTTAGCGACGTAACCCTATTAGGTATGATATATACGCTGTATATGATAAGGGTTAGTTAATGGGCTTAGCCACCCTAGAGTAGTTTATGATATTGTGAACAAGGCATGTGTGTATGTACATGTGGAAGGTGGCCACCTGGCCTGTTCCAAGGTTCAGGATGCAAGCTTTCAGCAGAGGAATGTGAGCCTAAAAATCGCTGCCTGCTGATATAGTCAGTCAAAGTCATAGGTAGCTAGCTGCATGAAGCTTAAAGTGTGGCAAAAAAAAGGTGTGTGTATTGTTCAGCCACCCCTACACAGAAATCTGTTATCGTAAATGTCACTTTTGAGAATTATCTTAAAGCTTTACAGTCACATATTAAGGGCTAGGAAGAGAACCAACAAGGGCCACTGATACATATTTATCCCATAGTACTTATTCTCTGGTTCTCCCTTGTCTTTTTTTATGTTGGTGTGTGCAAAATATATGGGCTCTTCCCAAGTGGGAGCAGTATAGTGTTGTGAATGACAGTCTAGAGCCAAGCGAGCTGCACCTGGTGTATAGTTTAGGGAAACAATTACCTCAGCTGCTGCCAGGGCCAAGCAGAGACGGAGGGAGCTGCAATAGCTCTCTGTGATCTCTAACTGGTGGACACTGAACTGTGTGCACATGCACAAAGGCACGTTCAGAATTGCACCTGCACACATGTGAATTTATAGGTCCTATGTTTAAGCCAGGGCTAGTCTGTTATTTTCCATTGTCACCAGCCTCTTAATTCTTAGGCACTGTTGCATCCACTTGTTTTAAGCACTAATACTAGAGGTATGCATAACAACTGCCTCACTCCAGTTCATAGATGATTCATGGCTCTTGACTGGACTCCTTTGCTGAATGTTAAAGCTCTCTAATGAATGTTAAAGCTCTCTAATGTAGTATGTTTGAATATCATATAGATAAACCAATGGAGTATCTAAAAGGATCAGGTAAGTGCTGACTGCTGTCAGTGCAGCATAGCAGAAAATATCAGTTGTTATACTGATTCTTTATCAGCTTGTGATATTCTTGATCTCTCAGATTAAATACAAGGGCTGATAAATGAAAAAGCTCCCTTTCCTCACCCATTTATGAGAACACACTCTTTCAGACAGGTTTTTTTAAGTTTTCCCACATTTTACCTACACAGTCAGCTCTTTCCAATTATTCTGACCTTTTTGGGACACAGAGATTGACATTTTCCACTATTTACTATTAGCATTGGCTTGAACAAATACATAATAAAACATTTAATTATCAGTGTCCCACGAGTAACACTTTGCATGGGAAGATCCTTGAGTACTTTATAAACATTCATTAAAGGTGACAGCAAGCAATGTGTAATAGCTAGAGAGAGGTGTTCTCAGTTTGTTAAGAGACATAATTTCCTAGTCTCCATTTACCCACAGCCATGACAGCAAGATAAGGCAACTACACCTCTCCTGCAGGACAGAAGCTGACACTCCAAAAATCACTACTTTCTCTAGCCCAACTTTTTCCTTGCAATAATTTACTCTTCTAACCCTCTTCTCCATAAAAGCTCATTGGCTAATTTCTACAGAACACTGTGTCAGTGCAGCTGGTTTAAAGGATTTGACTAGATGTGAAAAATTCATATGACTAAGTTTGTATCCCAGGTACTCCAACCAAAATCCATAGCATCCAGATTAAGGATCAGAAAGGTACTCCAGATAGATTTGTAAAGCAGAATACAGTTTACCTATTTCTTCCTAAATGCTCTACATGGAAACAGAAAACAGCTGTTAAAGTTGTGACTTGGAGGACTTTCAGTCATTGACAGTCTAGGGAAGATCCCTAGAAGTGGGCAGTTTATGAACAATTGTTTACTTGACTCCAGGTGGTCAAGAGTGCTGCTGGCTTCCATACTACCACAAGGACATATTGAAAGCAACTGAGGAATCTCAGCTGTCTGGGTGGAGGGTGGAAAAGGGTATGAAATTAATGGTTGCATATATGAGACAAATAGAAGCAAAAAGATAGCCTTCATAAGAGGGTCAATCCATTGTGCTTTTGTCTTCCAAAGTCGAACAGAATTGAAGTCTCATATGGCACAAGCTGCAGGTTACAAAAAAACCCCAGAAGTCTTCAGATAAAAGCTTACAGATTGTTTTGGTTGACTTAACACACTGTAGAGATTTCCATACTTTAGAGATCTGTGCACAGTTCAGGGGTAAAAAGTAACAGTAGCTTCAGGAATATGTATCAGGGAAGAGACAACAGAGAGCCTGCTGCCACCATTTACCACTGCACGTGCTTCTCAAATTGGTGAAAGCCTTCTGGCAACTCCCCGTAAGCTGCTCTCATTTCCAGATTGTATCTCAGCCTCAGCTGTGTGTCCTCCTGGCTAAACTCCCTTCTGCTGCACCAGCTGCACAGTTCCCTTCCCTTCCCTTCCCTTCCCTTCCCTTCCCTTCCCTTCCCTTCCCTTCCCTTCATAAGCAGCTATTTTCAGCCGCAAATCCATCCTCTCCAGCCCTATACTTTCATGAGCTTCAGGTGTGCCTTACCCATGTAAGGGCTCTTTCCTACCTCTGTTAACCTTTTTCTGATATTCTTTGAATGTTAAAATCTCATTCACCCTAAGTTCCATGGGAGACCAGAATCCTCCACTAGAGACTCCCACTTCTATTTCCTAGATACTGTCTGCACCTTTATTTTTTTATCTTCTCTGCTTTATAATAGCAGTGACAAACCTTTTCTCATATTTATATAGTCTTCTTCCAGCTGGTACAGCTTACTTACCAACTGCATGTGGGAAGGGCTCTCAATTACAAGTGCCCTGAGCTTCTGAGCTGCTTTGCCATAGATACAAGCCCATTCTAATTGTTAAGTAAACTTACAGATATGTCAATAGGTGCTGCTATAACTGAAGAAAGATGAGGGACAGGGAACTTCTGGAGAGAGTCCAGCACAGGGCCACCAAGATGATCAGGGGACTGGAGCATCTTTCTTCTGAGGAAAGGCTACGGGATCCCAGGCTGTTTAGATAGTAGGAGACTGTGGGGGAGATCTCATTAATATTTACAAATGTCTAAACAGTGGATGTCAGGAGGTTGGAGCATCACTTTTTTTTTTTTTTCTATTGTATCTAGTGACAGGATAAGGGGTAATGGGATGAAGCTGGAATACAAAAAAATCCATTTAAACATAAGGAAAACCTATTTTACTGTGAGGGTGAGGGAGGCCCTGGCACAGGCTCCCCAGGAAGAGTGTGGAGTCTCCTTCTCTGGAGTTTTCCAAAACCCACTTGGATGTGTTCCTGTGTGACCTGGTCTAGGTGGACCTGTTTATAGCAGAGGGAGTGGACTAGATGATCTCTAAAGGTCCCTTCCAACCCCTACCATTCTGTGATTCTAGGAAATGTATGCATATCCATAGTTGTTTGCATTTTAAAGTCTATAATATATGCCTAGGAGAAACATGTGTAAACAATATGCAGTTTGAGGAATGAGAATAAAGCCTATCAGCATTTAAGATGTTAACGTTTAAAACCAGACTGCAGGTGAGTAATAAAAGCAGCACCTTCATCAGACATGTTCACAAATATAATGATGGCGTAAGTCTTATTAAGCCAGATGTTGAACATGAAAGAGCAGACAGGAAGGTTCAGGAGGCTAAGAACAAACATGAAGAGACCAGGATCTGAAAGGCTGTGAAGGGTGAACTATGTTGAAAATGAGATAGTTAAACCTGAGTTACGCTGAATAAGCTCTAGTTTCTTACTTGAATGCTTTATGGGTGGACCAACACAAAATGTTTACTCTCTACACTTGGCAGACTGTTATCTTTCACCTAAGGACAACTTGCTGAGGCAACTAAAAATTCTATTGACAACACTGATGAGATAAAGTTGGCAAACAATTTTTCCCCCACTAGTAGTTTTTTTTTTCCTCTCGCCAGTCCAGAATACTGTCACAGAAATTGCAAAACAAGGAGGTGTATGGTGTATGGCACAGTACTGCATTATTTTGTGACATCTAGAAAGCCTTATGCCAGGTAGGCTACAAGATAGCTACCATGGTTTATTGAATGGCTCTAATGACCTCTGCTTTCGTACCAAGTGTGTTAAAATAGCCTATTTACCATGCAAGACTCTATAACTTGTATTGTGTCTTACTCTATATCGCTTTCCATTTCTTTATGTGACCCAAAAAAGTGGCCAAGATTTGAATTATTAATAAATGCATCGTAGCAGAGCTACAAAGTACATAATATTTTGATTTTGTGAAGTGTTATTTGCTTGCTTAGGGGCTTTCTACCATACCTATATGGGGAACCCAACTCAAAACCCTTCCTGAGTCAGCAGGAAAAGTTTTCAGGTCATCAGAGGGTAGCAGATCAGGTCCCAAGGTGGGTGAGATGATTAGCCTCAAATTCAGTGGTTTTGTACAGGCAGTCACTGGTTTCCAGGTCTCCTTTCTAACACTTCCTGAGGAAGAGTGTTGTCCAGTAGGACAGAGTGCCTTGCTCAGCTGCTAAGGAAAGTTTCAAAGAAGGAATCATTTTTGTTCAAGCCAACTCCATATTTGTCATCTACACTTCCAAATTATTCTTTACCTCCATCCTCACCCAAGGGTTTGGTTTGCAGAAGGTACCTGCTAGCTCAGGTGGTGGGAGAGAACCTGCCCAGCCTGGCTGCGGCAGGAGCCATGTAGCTGGCACATGCTGCTGTGGTCACTGACAAAGGAACCACATTCCTAGGAGATCTGAGCTTGTGGGGAACAGCAGAGAAGGCTGAGTATTAGAGGGGACCCAGAAGGCAGGAAGAAACCCAGAAAATACTGAAAACCTCTAAATGAACTTAACTGAACTTCAGAATGGTTTCATTTAAAACAGTGGGCTCTATGTCGTCTAGTTCATCATCTAAATGGCTTCACCTCATTGTTAGTTATTGCCCTGTCACCATGTTAGATGATGAATGAAGACTGTTTTCTTCAGCATTTGTCTTAATGTTTCTGTCCCATTTCAACAAGCTGTTTACTAAATCACCTTTTGGTATACAATAATTTTTCAAGATATGATCTGCATTTGAAGGAATAGGAGGTCTCTTTGTATTACTTAAGTAACGTTATTTCGCAAGTAAGATTGCCTTTAATGCCTTCTGCCTTACTCTGAACCTAATCTAAGGTCTGGCTAAAAAGATTTAACGCCCCCCCCCCCCCCCCCAATCTTCATCTGTCAAACTGTGAAACCTTCACCTGGGTTTAGGAGTACAGCTTTTTCTATACACTGCTAATTAATCATAGCAATTAGTTAATAAACAGCTCCATTCACTGCTTTCTTTTCTACCCTTTGTCTATTCCACTAATTTATATCAGAAATTGTCTAATAGAATGGTCTACCAGAAACTGCTAATTGAAGAAAGCTAGTTCACTGACTCTAGAATGCTGAACACCAAAGACCTCACTTTTCTCAAACCCTGAGCAGCAGAAAGTCAAGGTTGAAAGCCACTGGCTTCACAAGTTTGTGCATCAGAGCTTACTCCCAGCTGACTGGAAGCCCTTCAAGTTCTGGCCTTTAGTCCTGCTCTTTGGGCCCAGCATCCCTGGAGCTGGTGCTTAGAGCTTGTAAGCACCGGGCTCAGACAAGCCCTCCATGGGACTGGAAACTCGTTGATTCAGGAATTCCTGACAACTTCATGGCTTCATACAGAGAAGCCCAGAAAGTACCAGTTAAACATGAGACTTTCCCTGGAATCCCTGATCTGAGACCCAATGGGCAGGCACAGCTGTTAGCAAAAGTGGTGCTTTTCATAATGGCTAAAATAACAAGTTGAACCACAGTAATTTCTTTAAGATACACTCTCTGTTACCATTTCTAATGCATTTTTATACTGTCTGACTCAAATTGAAAAATAATAATAATAATTCATTTGTATTTGAGCTGAGTCTAAGTTCTTGAAAAGTTCTGCAAAGGCAGAATCCTGGTTTTTGGCCATTTCTTTTCTGCGTGGTAATCAAATTAATGATTTCAAATTAGTTAAAAATCATCTTGAACTTAATCCAGCACAATTACAAGCACATGGATAAACAAGAACAATAGGAACCCACAGTATAACTAACAACTAGCTACTTTAAAACACCTCTCGAGAAAGGAAATCAAAACATTTGTAAGGTGGTTTCAATGGGGCAGCGGGATTGCACTAGCTAGACACTGTGAGATCCACACCGTCAGTGAAACTACTGCAGGGGCTCAATCACCCATTAGGTTCCAGGGCAATCACAGAAAACCCTGTCAGGTGGTAGCTACAGAGGAAAGCCCTGAAAATAACTCCAGATAATGGACAACAAAGATAATGGTCTCCCCAGGCAGAAAAACAACCCCAACTCTGCCTCAAAAAGTGGCAGACTTTGCCCCTTCTTAAAATAAAGTCTCACTGGTGAGCGTTGTCCACGACTATGGATAAGCAGCTGAGACGTTCCCAGAGTGTTCCCAGGAACCAAGGCCAACAAGCACAGAGCAGCCAGCTGAGCTCTAGTAAACACTTGTAACCTTCAAAAACTGGGAGGCTGCTTGCAAATTGCGTATTGACATGGATCTGGAAATCCTTCGCTTCTGGTTAGTGCCTGGGAGTGGTTTGAAGGGTAGTTGGCAGCTGTCTTGAAGGTACTAGGGACTTGCCTAGCTGCTTAACACCATAGATGATCATAATTCAATGCCCAGGAATGTTCCCAGGCCCTGTTTAATTCAGCAGGATAGATGTAGACTGAGAAGAAAATTAAATATTGAGTATGTTGAGGATAGAACTGTCGCATTTGCTACTTTACAGAACATCCATTATAGAGAAGGATTAAACCAGTAGGATACTTTTTGTTTGTCTGGTTGCAGAACTGGCTGCTAAAACACACAGAGGTATCCTTTTAGCAGCACTGATAACACTTCAGAAAATCAACTTGTGTTCAGGATAGATCCAGCACTGTGCAGTTGCAATGTTAATTTCAAAAGCAATAGGAAGTAACCACATTCATCTGCAGCAGACGCTTTAATATGACCTATGGAGCATATAAGTTGTGTTTCATTGGTGATAATGGGCCAAACTGGGAAGCATCTGTTAATTTCTTCTCTTACTTTGTACATCTGTTACCAGTCCCTAGTGTGATTTGATTTTTGGAAGCTGGATTTCCTTGCACACATGCCATAAGACTCACTTCAATCTCCTTTCTACAGTTTACTATAAAACCTTTGATCAATGCATTGAGGGCCAAATCTGAAGAGAGATGATCAATCCAGACTGCTGCTGAAAACACCAGCTGAAAACAAAGCTTTCAGACAATAGATAGAAGGTGGAAGACTATGATAGCTATTTTAAAGATTAGCTGTCATCTTCAGCAACAGAAAGTACAATCACCTCCACAACTGTCGCATGTAATTTTGTCTGAGTGGGTGAAAGGGAATGAGAGCACAATTGTTTCGCCTCTTCTAGTTCTTAATGATCCTGCCTTCCCCCAGTCGACCTACGCGGAGACGTTTACAGCCATCAAACATAGAGACTGCCAGACCTAGGTGTGCTGGTTTGCGGCTCCAGGGATCCTAACCAGATGGTATTTTAGGAGAGGACACAGTTCATTTCAGAGCAATCCGAATGAGCTGCTTTCTTTTCTTTATTACACCATTGCATTTGGCGGCAATCCACTAGAGGCAGATTCTCTGCTCTCTAAGGAATGATCTGCCCTCTCTGTCCATTTAACAGGACGTTCTGCTCAGAAAACCCAGTTGCTGATCACACATGTGGAGCAGATGTGCGAGCATGCGTAGCAAAATAAAAAATAAAAAATCCCAGCAGTGTACTGGGAGAAATGTAGCGTAACTACTGAAAAACAGTGACACAAAAGCTCTCAATCTGAAACAGTGGTTATTGTTGTTGTAAGAAGGATTTTTCTTATTAGTCTTTCTTAGGGAGAAAAAAACCCCACACTGTAATAAATCCTTTATTATTTTTCTCTTTGGAGGTCAGGGAGGATTATTCATGTTATACTAATGTGGCTTCTTTGTTCGTTTTTCACAGACTTCTTACAAAGATATGATTCTGACTATTTTGACCAGACTATCTTGGGGCCCTAACTCTCAGGAACTAAGTGCTGGAAAACTTCCACTGGAAAAAAAAAAACCAAAACCAACCCACACTCTTTTAAAAGAGAGGATATCAGAAGTATACATCTTTTATCCATGCCCCACACACTTGCATGTAAAGGGAGAGCACCAGCTGTTTTTCTCATGGTGAATAAGGGTTACTTGGGGAAATCTGACTTCCTGTTTTTACATGGACAGCTACATTGTTGCGTAGCCAGTTAATTTTGGTTAGGTCAATAGAGCAAGTTTAATTATTGGAACTTTCCTTATTCACTAAAGCTTAGGACTATACATAAGAAAGAGGTGTTACTACCAAGTCCTAACTGCGTACAGAAACTGAAAAGCTCATCTATTTGCATGGCCTCTGCTGAAACATACAAACCAAAATTTGTGGGGGATGGGATTTGTTGAGTGGTACAATTTGGATAGCAGACTAAATTGCTTTCTTATTTCAAAATATAATAAATAAAAATATTTAAGAATATTGTACAAATCCTCAACACAACAAACCCCAAACTTACATGTTCAAGGCACTGGGAGCAGTGCCTTACAGATGTGGTAGGAAAATGATCCATTTTTCCACGACAGCACAACTCAAAACAACAAAAGCTCCATCAGTGTCAAATACAAAGAGCTCTATCCCATTCAGCTACCGGCGGTACTATGAAAAACACACCTCTCAAGTTATGGCTTTCACAACCAGGACAACTGTGATGGTGAAATGAAGTAGCAGCTAATCTCAGGTAAAGTCCTCTAAGAAACCAGGTGCAATTCTTGCACTCTATGATGTTTATTCCTGATTTAATTTAGATGGAACACTTAGATTTTATGTTGTTTAGTTCAGTCACTGGCTAAGCCCCTTCCTCCTTTTCATATAGCGTCACAAATTATGGTGGATTTCTAAATCTCGGTCTTGGTTAATGCATCAAAGGACATATGGGCTGATTTCCTTCAGTTTCTCATAATATACATGCAGCCATATGTAACTTATTACATAACTTTCGACTTAAAGCAACTAGATCATTCTAGATACCAAGATCTATTTCTGTGTTTTTGGTATAGTGATATTACAGTGTGAGAAACCCATCAGTGCTTTTATAAGGAAAGTTTGAGGTTTTTAATCCATATCCTTGTTCTTAATAAACATCACTAAGAAAAATATGCAGCAGCAGCAGGCAGTAATAAAGAAGCAGAAAATGGTAAAACCACAGTACTGAGGAAACCTATGTGAAAACACTGGTTGTATCTTCCTGGTTACAGAAAACAAATAGAACTGTTCAAAGTGCTTGCCAATAAGGGCCTGCCAAATAAAATATTGTTTTATGGAGTCAGGAAAAAACTAATTTTAAAGGTTATTGTAGGTTATTTGTGGTCACGTCTTGTCTTCATAAAACATGATGTCATCTTGAACCCTTCACTATTTTTATTTCAGCCCTATAGGTCTTTGTCTGAGACACTATCTCAGCAATTGTAGAAATTCAAAAGTTATTGGGAAATGCATGCAAGAAGCTGTTCTACAAATTGAATGGGAATAAAATAAATCAGATACAAGCCAACAGAATGCAAGAGCCCATCAAAGCAGCTGTGTTTTAGGTGAATTTATTTACCTGATACAGTAATTTGGAATTGTGAGATCACAGCAGCAGTGTTATATTTGAAATCAAAAGGTTGCAGAATTGTTCTCCCTACTTACTTTTGTTTTAAATTATATTAACACCACAAAACTGTCTCTCATAACATCCTAACAGGAAAGCTCAGGAAGTGTGGGTTGGATGAGTGGACAGTGAAGTAGGTCAAGAATTACCTGAATGACAGAGTCCAGAGAGTGGTGATTAGTGATGCTGAGTGTAGTTGGAGGCCTGTGGCCAATGGGATTCCACCAGGGTTGATTCTGGGACCACTTTTATTGAACATCTTCATCAACGATCTGGATGTGGGGACTGAGGGTACTCTCGCCAAGTTTGCTGATAACACCAAACCAGGAGGACTGGCTGATTCCCCAGAAGGCAAGATCTTGACTGGCTTGTTGAGTTGGGCAGAGAGGAACCTCATGGGGTTCAACAAGGACAAGTGCAGAGTCCTGCATCTGGGAAGAAACAGCCCCTTGTATCAGTACAGGCTGGGGATTGACCTGCTGGAGAGCAGCTCTGCAGAGAGAGACCTGGGAGTCCTGATTGCTAATAAGCTAACCATGAGCCAGCAATGTGCCCTCGTGGCCAAGAAGGCCAATGGCATCCTGGGATGCATCAAGAAGAGTGTGGCCACCAGGTTGAGGGAAGTTATCCTCCCACTCTTCTGCCCAGGTAAGGCCACATCTGGAGTCCTGTGTCCAGTTTTCAACTCCCTAGATCAGAAGTGATAGAGAACTTCTAGAGAGAGTCCAGTGGAGGGCTACAAAGATGATGAAGAGACAGGAGCATCTCTCTTACTAAGAAAGGCTGAGAGACCTGGAGCTCTTTAACCTGGGAAAGAGAAGACTAAGGGAGAACCTTATCAATGCTTATGACTACCTAAAGGGCAGATGTCAAGAGGATAGGGTGGGTCTTTTTTCTGTAGTGCTCAGTGACAGGACAAGGGGTAACAGGCACAAGCTGGAACATAGGAAGTTCCACTTGAACTCAAGGAAAAATTTCTTTCCTGTGAGGGTAATGGCACACTGGCACAGGCTGCCCAGAGCTTTCAAAACCTGCCTGGATGTACCCCAGGTGAACTTACTGTATCCTGGGGACTGGTCTAGATGATCTCTAGAGGTGCCTTCCAGCCCCTACCATTCTGTGATTCTGTCTGATTCTGGTAAACTGCCTGTCATAGAATATGGTTCTTTGTCCTGTCCCTGAAACACTGTGGGAATTATTATTGTGGCCACTAAGGTAAATATTTCATTTGTCACCTGCTTTTTAGTTGGAGTTTATTTACCTCAACCAGTGAGTCATCCCACCGTCCAATCTAATGTATCTAGATAAGCTGCAAACTGATTAAGAAGACAAAAGTGAAGGTGATAAAAGAGTTAAAGACATTTTCCATTATTTCCACCATTAAATCTTTGGCTAATTTCTTTCTCCTCTAGCTAATATTCAGTGACCTGTCATACTTCTAGATGAAGTACATGTTATTTTTTTTTCCAGAATCAGGGTTTCCTGTAAACAGTTTCTCCCATTTGAAGCTAACTAATTAACAGCTGACTCAGGCCTGAACACTTCCTTGAATGCTGTGGCAACTTTGGGGATTTTTCCTTTTTAGCCACTGTCAACCGTTTCTCTGATTCTGTCACTGTTAAGCAGAGTGTCAGAGCAAAGAAATGCTTAGAATATCTTCCTATGTGCCTCTTTAGGCTTATGTGCCTACCAATTCTTTTCATTAGAATAAAAATATCCCTCTATTTCTCTTTCTTCCATTTAGGCTTTGTTTTATGGTCATGGGAAATGACTTCACATGAACTAAGTCTTAAAATATGAGACTTTAGTCTAGGTAGTGGATAAAGTTTTCCTTTTCTTTCTGTGGCCAAAGCCACTGAAGCCCATGAGGCTATGCTTTCCACACGATGGCCAAAGTACCCTGTACATGGAAGGAGAGCTATGCGCTGGGGCCTGGCCCAACAGCAGCAGTTCCTAAGGCTTGTCTCCTTATGGAAATGTGAGAAGATGCACAATGGGCACTATAATGTTCCTATGGGATACCAGATCATGTATCATACAATCACAGAATGGTGGGGTCGGAAGGGGCCTTTAGAGGTCATCTAGAACAAGGCACGTTCCCCTTGATCAGTAGGCACTGGAATTCATCCAGTCGGGTTTTGAAAAACTGCAGAGAAGAAGACACCTACAACCTCCCTGGACAGCCTGTGCTAGGGCTCCCTCACCTGAACAGCAAAGTTTTTTTCTTGTATTTAAGTGGAAATTTTTGTGTTCCAGCTTTTTTCTATTACCCCTTATCCTTCCACTTGAGACAACAGGGAAAAAGTGCCACCCCATCCTCTTGACATACATCTTTAAAATACTTGTGTTAATGAGACCCCTCCTCAGCCTTCTCCATGCTAAAAAGCCCCAGCTTCTGCAGCCTTTCTTCCTTACAGAGATGTTCCAGTCCCCTCAGCATCTTGGTTAGCCCTGCGCTAGCCTCTCTCCAGCAGTTCCCTGTCTCTTGAACTGCAGAGCCAAGAACAAGACAGAGGACATGCATCTGTCTGGTGCAACTTCTGGCTTTATTGTTCTCATTTCTGTTCTTAAAATATGTCTGTCTTTAAATTTAAAGGTGCCTCTATATGGAGTTCAGTGTTAGAGAGAAAAGATAAGGAGTGGCAACGGAGGTCACCTGCCAAAGAGCAAAGAATTCCTATTTCTACAGGAGGGAGAGGTAAAGGCAGTTTTAGCTCACTTCTGCCCCCTCTCTTGGCCAAGCTGCTGCAAGTATCCAGGCAGTCTTCAGATTTTTGCAGAATTTATGTAGCCCAGAGGCCTTGTGTGCTTTGCTTGTGACAGTATTGCTCAATATGCCTGAAATACATGTGGTTTGGCTCTGTGGCCTCCACCTCCACTGGGAGCCTATTTGGTGCTTGGGGTCACCAGTGACTTTTAGAGGGACAGCTGAAAGCCCTCCTGGGGGAAAAAGCCTTGCTAAGGTAAAACCTCCTTCAGTTGCATCTGGAGTTTTCAGAGGCTGTTTTCACTACTCAGACCTTTTCTCTGCATAAAAGAGCTGCAGTCACAGGACAAATCTCACCTAATATATCTCACCTGCAAATGACATCTCTTCTCCAAGATCAGTTTCTAATACTGTTTTTCTGTTTTTCTGCCAGTTGGCATTGCTGATGGTATTTCCTTGCTGTACTATCATACTTGTGGAATGAATCTCAAGAGCACAGTTTCTATTAATGGCTTATATTTTGTATTTTCTGGGTAAGCTTTTCACTCTAGCTATGGTTGAGTCAGACTTGTATTCCCACTATCAATTTCACTCCACCCAGGTGTCTCCTACCACCAAGCTCGTAAACATTTTTCTGTATAGTAAGCACTGTGGAATTCATGCTTGGGAAACCAAGAAAGGCTTTTAGATAATTTGGGCTGGTACTCAAAGATTCTTCTTGTTCTGTGGTTAATCGATAATTTGCAAGTGCAAACGAGGGAAACAGACCTAAGCAGTGGTTAACAATTGTCATGGAACAAATACTTTTTTTTTCTGATGGTGAAAATGCTTAATTTGCTAGTTTTTCCAAACAGGACAAAAATGTGGCATGCTGAACCATCATATTTGTGTGGTTCTTAAAAGAAATTTGTTTGGCTTTTTCAGCTGAACTTCTTGATCTCTACCTAGTAACATTCCAGGCAGACAATCTATGGTATTTAAAGAACAATTCCTAAAGCACTGAACAGCAGCATAACTTTATTCTGGATTCATCTAACTTCTGTCTTTCTCCTTATACTGTCTCCTATGTTCACAGCAGGACTTGTGGCTTTTTGTTGTTATTTTTGGGGGGCTTATTTCCTTTTTTTTTTTTTTTTCTCTGCTCATAAGCTAAAAGAGATGTTCTATTTTGTTTTTAAAACAAGGGAAAAAACAAGCAGTAGGAGGTCTCAGGGTTGGAGGTAGTTACACTGCATGGGTAGGAGTGGTAGGATAAAAAGAAAAATGGTCCATCTGTCAACTAATTTCTCTATAATGTGACTGGAAGCATATATTGTATAATGCTAGAGCAAAAGGGGCCATAGCCATTGCATTTTCGTATACACTCATGCCATAACTAATAAAAATGAATCATGTGGTGTTTGTCATAGGAAATTGCTAATCACTATCCTGTCGTGCCTCAGAAAGTTTGCTATTGATGATGCATTCTTGCAGCAGGTATGAGTGAGAAACTAACACTGCAGATCTTAAACAAAAAGCCTAGCATTGATGATAAAGCTAGATGCTGAGATGAACGATAAGAAGTCATTTTCTGTATTTCTAACTCTGCTGTTTCAGGGCAGTTCCCTGCTCCTCAAGGTCTAGGAAGTGTATAGCAGATATTAATTGACAGGAAAGCTTGCTGCCTTTCTTTATAGAAAGTATAGATCCCTTGGGAAAAGGTCCCAGTTTGATTCTGCCAGCAACTGTCCTCCCTGGCCCCAGTCCGTGGGACATTTTCAGGATGACTACTACTATCAAATCCACCTCCATTTAACTTAAGTACAGTCTTTGTCTCATGAAGTGTATAATGGACTTTATTCCCCACCTCACATTACTCTGTTGGGAAAGCAATTATTCTCCTTACTTTTCACATGGAGATATGCAGGAGCAAGGAACAAAGTAACTTGTCCCAAAGCACTGTTTTGGCAAACATAGATCTCCTAGTCTTGCTTTACTGTCCAGTGCAAGCACTCTCTCTTCCCCTTGTAGTCTACTGTACAGACTAATTCTGACCATTTTGCAAGACTGACATTGAAGGTCAGCTAAGGATGCAGGTTCCAACTCCTAAAGCTGAAGTTTTAGTGCAGGAGGCACCTTCTGCATGGTTGTATGGAGTAGCTGCCTGGAAATCAGATGGATACTCAAAGGGTTAGGAAAGGGAATTCCCTCAGAACTGTTCCCATATCTGCCTGTCAAGGTTGACAGGAACTTCATCTGTAGAAAGCAGAAGACACCACAGGCTTTTTCTTCCATAACTGCACAAGCAACTGTGCGGTGGTCTCAACCTTTTGAATAGTCAGGGAGCTATTTGAATCAAAACCAAACAGCTTTAATGCTGAAGGATATGAATGAATATTTTTGAGAAAGCTGAATATTTCTGGGGGAAAAATGTAGCAAGTGAAGTCCCCAAAGCTGAAAGCCAGCATTGATGGGAGAAGATGACAGAAGAGCATTGACAGCAGCTTCCTTTGACTTAGTTGAGCTAATTTTCCATAGACCCTGAAGGGCAGTCTTGAAGAGCTTCTTTCCCAGAAAAGCAGGAAGTTCTGCCAGGTTGTTAGTAGGAGGCTGGGAGATGAAGACATAACAGCAAGCTCTGCTGCCAGCTCCAGTCAGTGTGACAGAGACAGTAAAGGCTATAAACCTGGGACACCCTGGTAAAATGCATAGAACTTGCTCTGTGACAGAGCTCAACAGTGTCTCAAGAAATACTACCTTTGTAGTTCACTATCACACAGCCCCTCACAGGCCACAATCACAAAAAATGTCTGTCTGTGCATTGCTGTTGTGTAGCACCCTCACTGTCATACTGTGGTCCTGTTACCACCACAGGAGACAAATGAAGAGGCATCTTTACACCATGGAACTGGTTATGGTGGTGAGAGAAGGACACATCTTCACTGTGGGAAGTGACTATTTCTGCATAGGAGCACAAACTCATACATCTCTGTCTTCAAGAAGGGAGTTTTCTCCAAGTCTGCCATAAACATCCATTTCACAATGATGTTGTGAGGGCTGATGTGTACAGAAGGCAGAAATCTTATTGACAAGTGCTAGTATTACTAAATGACTAATAGCTTAAAAATTACACATTATTTATTACAAAATCTTTCTTAGGAATATTTCATAAGCAATCAGAATGGGACAATGACACCCAACTGTCATTCAATTAATTTAGGTTCAGTAGCACAAAAAGGAACTTAAGTAGATATATATATGTGTATAGGTGTATGTACATATATGTCAGATCAAAGAAGGCCTTAAAATAATGGAAAGCAAATAGCAAAGAATGCTAATGCTGTTATTTGATTACATAACTGTTATTACTGCATTTCTATGTGTGTACTGTATGTTGAAATTTTTTTTGTTCATCTTCCACAGGATTTGCCGGTGTAGCAAAGATTAAGAACATTTGATGATTCAGGGCTTGGTAATGGGACATTGAACCATTTTGTTTCTTCCGCACTAATTCTAATGAACATCTGCCAAAAGGTCTTATTTGTAAATACTATTCAGGGTCTGTGTGATGAAGTAAGCTTAGTGCCTAGCATTAATCTCAAATAGAGTTCACATAGGAATAGGGTCACATAGTGTGGCAGGAACAGAATATTTGTGCATCATAAATATAGTTATGCCATCATGTAATTCATCATGTTACTGATGTTACTGATTTCATAGGGCATTTGTCTTGGCTTATGCTTCTGCAGGGGGGTTGGACTGGATGATGTCTGGAGGTCCCTTCCAACCCCTGCCATTCTATGATTCTATGATTATGACACTATTTGAGAATTGTTCCATTACCCTAATGTCCCAAACTTGTGGCACAATTTAAGGTTGCCATAGGCTTTAGGATAGTCTCAGTAACATGTCTTAGCAAATGAACTATCCATCCAATTTGCTTTCCATTTATTGCACATTTGTAGCACAACTTAGACTGCTCAGTTTTAAGAGTACTTATTTGGAGATACATGTATATATCTGTGTATATGTGATTACTACCATTGCTCTGAAAGTAAATGGTGGTAATCCATAGCAAGCAACAACCTGTACAAGTAACTTCATAGAATGTCTGCATCTTCATTATTTCTCTTTGAGTCGACGGAGAATGGTGACACAAAGCAGGCAAATGAAGGTTGCTGTATTTGTAATGCAAGAAATACTTAGGGATTTGTAAGATTTAATTAAGATTTACTTACTAGTAAGAATCACATTTTTAAGTCATCCAAACTGTATCTATTTTGTTCCATTTATTGTATAGCTATATACTCAGCCTGTGAACAGATGTTCAGTTTGTGGACAGCTGTGTTAAAGATGTTACTAGCCCCAGCTGTTTTCTGCCAGCATGAACTGAAGACCCTTGTCTATATAGTTCTGCAAGACTTTACTTGGATTTCTGAGTCTAGCTAAGGCAAGATGATTTGGGCTAGTTCAAGCCATCAGCATTGGGCATTGCTTTTAAGATGTGCCAGAGGACAGGAAGTATTGCTCCTGTGAAGCCCAGAAGTGACAGCTTCACACTAGTGAACTGCAGGCCTTCTGGGAAGCATCTTTGGTTGACAGACCAATTCATTCCCAAAATCGTTTGTGTGCATCTATCCACAGACTCCTACACACACTAATTAATAAGTGTGGATAATAATCTCCTTCATGGATCTTCAGTAAGAATAAGATCTTGGGAAACACAGAGAGCAATTCAGGTACCTAAACAAAGGTATCTCATGCCTTTTGAACTGTCTAGGCTGCTGCAGTGTGAATATCTTTGATATCACAGGATCAGAGAGTCTTATCTTAGTGTTAAGCTGGCAGTAGACACCTATTTTTAGCAATCAGACCTTTTTCTTCAGTGTTGAATAGGTCTTATTGACAGAAGGTAATTGTTTTGTTTGGAGTGCTGCTAGGAAGTTTTATATGGCACAGCCTGAACCCAGTGAGCTACAAATTCCAAGATTACTTTAATGATGTTTAAATAATTTGAAAACCTGAATTCTTTGTGATGAAGATACTTAAGACAGAACATTATAAAAAGAATGTCTCTAAAGACGCGATAAAATATTTAATTATTCAAACATTTTCCTAGAGGAGGTAAAAATTCCCTCAGTTTTACTTGTTTTGAGTCCTGAAGATCTGTTTCGTGTAATGTGACATTTAGGAGCAGCTATGAAATGTCAATATTAATGTTTGTATCACTGTAATTTTAAAGACAAGAAAGAAAAAAGAGAAACACCAGAAAACCTGTGGTGTGGTTTTTTTGGTTTTTTTTCCCCCTCAGTGTCCCCTACGTGACTGGGAAAGTTAGGTGTGTAATAACTGTATGAAACAGATGTGTATAGACACAACAGAAAATTCTTGAGATTGCCATGTAAAAGCAAATAGCCCCTACATTACTGCTTTACACTTCTTGCATCAGAGACGTGTCAAGTTTTTTTTGGCAAAACTGCTTCTGAACAGAGTTCTTGCTACCTTTACTGTCTCGTTTGGATGTGTAATGGTGGAATCCTTCTGTGGCACTGGAATGTACATCTAAAAGTTGAAGAAGAGATGTGGATTTCATGTATGTTTTGTGCATTTGTTTTTCTATATGTGTCTTGCTATTTGAATACAATTAAGAAAGTTAAAGGATAGTCCTCACCATTTCAAGCAAATAACCGAGTCTTCAATAAGCGATTCCACATACTGGTCAAGAAGGGTCTTCATATCAGTCCTTCACTCTGCTAAACCTACAAATCATGCTTGTAAGACCTATTCTTTCTCTTTTTTTGACCTATCACTTTAAATTAAATGTATCTATTTTAGCTGCTATTTAAAACAAACTGTCCCACAGTCTGATGGAGACTACTTACTTTCAGTGCCAGAAAAGGGCATGTGTCACAAGAAACAGTCTGCACACGTACTGCACTGTTGCTTATTTGACAGATGACCTTGATGTGAATCTCCACTGGGGGTTCAGGCTGCTTATGTCCATGTTTGGTTCAGGTTGTCTTGTTACTATTTTCTTCAACTAGGGCAAATGTACAAAGTTCTTCTAATTTTTATCTCAATGCTTCTCAGCATCATCCAGAAAGAACAATTTTGTTTTCCAAGGGAGGAATGTGAGGCCAGAAGTCTCACTTTACTGTACACTCATTTTCAATGTTCTAAAACATCCAACATCCAGATACTTCTGACTGTACTAAAATAGAATGAAACTCATGAGGTATAAAGAGACTGAAGAAGCTTCTGTATATGCCTATATCTGATTATGTCTGTAAAATACCAGCAAGGAAAAAAAAAAATCTTTGGGCCTCACATATTTCTCACTTTGAAGCATAACCATAAAATAAGATTCTAATAAACGATAGTTATCTAGTCTGCTACAAAGAAGTGGGGCAAATCTTTAAGACGTGTTCCAGCATCCCTTCTGTTTTAGGCACCAGAAGACAATGGGGGACTGAATAATCAAATTCAACACAACAATGGAGAACTCGTGCCATTACAGGGTCACAGATTACAGCTGTGGACCAAGAAGAATATAACTGTGTTTTCAACGTAAAGCAAATACTTCATAAAAAGAGTTCTGTGTATTCCCCTTTCTTTTTCCTGTCCCTCTCTGCTCCCTGCCTAGAGACTGTCAACACTTAAGAGTAAGTACAAAACAATTTCTGTCTATTTATATGCAAATTGATAACTATATGGCTCTAAGCTAAATTTTAAATTACTTACCTAATAACAGAGACATTTTTATTTTAATGGAATGCACAATACAAATAATAGAGAAATGCAGCTCTTTATTAATTTCACAAATGGTTTATCATTTATATACTTATGGCACCTATAAACTGAAGCATGAGGGCAACCAGATTAAAGATCATTAACATAGTGAGTTCAAGTCCTTTGGAGGAAAAATATCCTTTCGTTATGTAAAGATTTTTTTTTTGTTTAAAAAAAACCAACAACTCAGTGCCTAAATGTTCCAGGAGCTTGACTTACATGATATTTTTCTTAATTTTTAAGTAAATCCACTTTCTCCGTAATCATTTAGGACACTTTTGAAATGACACTGATGAAAACATTAAGAGATACATTCAGTGGCTGCCTAAAACTTCACCCATACAGCAGCTGAAAATGACACATTTCACACTGTTGCAAAGGGAATTACAGTGTGCTTCTCAGAGGGCCATTGACTGGACTAAAATAAAATTTGCCTTCAAAGCAAGAATCTATGGCAATCTTTTAAGGCTGTGTATGTTGTTGCTGAGCTTTTATTACAGAGGTAGAAATTCATGCAGTTGTCTTTGTTTCTCAGTGTTTATTCTGTTTCCATTTTGTTGCATACTTTTGTTATGATTCAGCCCCTAGAAATAGCCATATTCTTCTGAGCTTCTAATGCTCTAACATCTTGGCAATCACAGCAAACAAACTTATTTAGCACCAAGTTTCCCTGCCTACAAAAAACATTTCTGAAGGTTTTGTGAGTTGAAGTTGCATTAATCTGAATGATAGACTCTCCTCAGTCTGTTTTGCATTATATCTCATTCAATAGACAGTTTAATGGATGATCCACAACAGTACATTACATTTTTGAGCTCTGGGAATTATTCTCCATAGCCCAGGATTGGGGACTGGATTTGGTGGCTGAAATCCAAAAGCTTTTTCCTTTTTTTAAGTACCAAACATTGCTTCTTGCCAAGTGGGATCATTTTCCCATCTGTTGGAGGGTTTTCTGCCCTTGGTAACAATATTCGGTTTCTCTGGCTCCTTTAGGCTCACACTAGTATAAAACAGAAGTAACAGCAGTTAGCAGGAATGTCAGTAAGCAACTGAAGTCATCAGTCATTAGCAAATGAGACCTCTATGTGTGAAGGACCAGGAGAAGGCCTCTCTGCTTCTGGAGTGGCTTAATGTAGTCTCCATTGTCTCCATCTCCTTTTAATAACTGATATCTCATTTAAAAATGTTTGGGAGATCTTTTGCTGTGATGCTTTCTTGATCAACACATCAGCTATCTTTGCAAAGTTGGGTGAGGAATATGTTATGATGAGAGCCTTTGAAAGCAGTGTCTATTTCATATCCTTAAGGACTCTTGAGTGTAAAACCCTAGTTTTCAGTGTCGAGTGTGCTAGGAACACAGCATGATATTTGTTAGTATTGCCCAGAGACACTGCTGCAGCTTGATAGCATTCACCCTTCACAGTGACAATGTGAGTGAGAGGAGAACCACCTATAGATGGTATGAACTGGTGACAACTGAGATCAGCCCAAGCACAGCTGCCTCCCCCAAAGGTGGATTGGGTTGGAACACCAAGAACACCACAATGACAATCTGTTGAGCTGCGGACTACTAAACTTGCCACAGTTCAGTTCTGAGAAGACTACTTGGTCTTGAGTCCATAGAGTTTAAATCTCCACAGTGGTACAATATACATAGAAAAGGGCTAATGTGTACAAACATGGATACACCAAAATATAATAGATGGCTGCTAGCATATGAAATATAGAGGCTCTAAAGAAATTACTCCAGTGTTATTCCCCAGTAATGGGAAAAATCTATTTTATATAAAAAAAAGTGTGGATATTTTTGTCACAACACATTTCAAAACATCTGCCATAACACGGGGAATTTACTTCTAAAATACATTTAAAAAAACCCATCACCTGACAGCAAATGACTTAAAAGCAGAGACTACAGTGCACAGAGGTGTATTCCAAAAGCACATAATATAAAAATCTTCTGGTTATTAGTGGGTTAATTAGCACTGTTCTGGAAAGTACCAAAAATTGCATATAGCTGTTTCAAAAATCATGGGGATATTTTGAACATTTCCACTGGGTCAAAGCAAAAATAACTATAAATCTTTTTTAGATGATTGTATTCAGGAGACTGGTTTTGGTGAAGTGACTCAACACATCCATTATTGCAATTATAATTTAGTGATAATTACTCTGTAGAATTTCAGTGCTCTATTACTGCAAGAGAGAGCCCACGGAGAAAGCCAGTATCCGGCATCTCTAGGGCCTGGAACAAATGAGTGCCTTTGATTTTATAATTTCCAGACTCGTTACTCTTAGTTTGGGAGAGGCTATACCTACATCGTGTGGGTTTAAGACCCCTCTCTGTCAATTAACACTGGAAGGAGCTGCCCAGATGGATTGTTGAGTCTCCTTCTCTGGAGACATTCAGAACCCACCTGGATGAGTTCCTGTGTGATCTGCTCTAGGTGGTCCTGCTCTGGCAGGGGAGTTGGACTAGATCTTTCAAAGTTACTTCCAACCCTTAGGATTGTGTGATTCTATGATTAAAAGGAAGCACTGTCATTGACATATCAGATCCAATACACCTAATTAACATGGAAAATATATTTGACCTACACTGGTTAAGACAGATGACTTCCTTACTCAAGTTATAAACAGTTGTAGGCATTATGCCAAGACTTAGAAGCAATTTGGGCTTTATTAAAGTCTGTTTAAGGTTCCCGTTCAAAAAACTTTCCCCCCCCCAGCAATCAGAAAATAAACAAACCCCTCACACCACACAAGTCTTCAGAATCAGAATATCAGCCTTCTGCAATTGGTATGTGACCAAATAAATCAATTTTGCCAAATGACATTCCTTCATAAAGCCTGATGACTGAAATTAAAGATAGGGCCTAAATTTCTGTTTAAAATATTGCACAACAATGTAAAAGGCAAATGTGCTTCAATTTCCCAATACTACTTTGTTTTCTGTTTTCTGGATCTCAAGTGTGGTCTCATATAGGAGGGACACAAATATTAGTCACCTAGAAAATGAAGGAAATAATGACTGATGGAGAAAGGAAGTGGAGCAGAACTGAGGCTTTTATGGGTCAATGTGAGTGCCAAAGCTGCTTGTGGTTAGTGGAAAATTCTTGGTAAAATTCAAAGGGCTGTCAGTTCAAGACAAAGTCTTCTACATTGCTTTACAGTATTGTACTTTGTTTCAGTTCAGTTTAGTGGAGGAAAAGAAATAATGACAGTCTGTATACAACCCTATCCCAGCCAAAGGGCAGGCTAAGTCCTTGACATTGCTCTCTGATTGGCAAGGGGTGATCTTTCCGGTGATGATTTGAACAGCCAAGAAAAGTCTTTGAATGGTATCAACAGATCAAGAGGCACAGCTGAGAGATACTTCCTCTCCTGCAGGACCCAGCTGCTTGCACACTACTTTGAGGCTGTAGCCATTAGTGATACAGAGACCACGACCAATGCAGAAATTCAGACAGACTAGTAGTCTGTTTAGGTTCAAGAAGAGGCAAACACGAAGTAGCCAAACCTTTCTTCTTTCCATGTTTTGTTCTCTGAATGCCATCATCAAGTCAGAAGAAGCCTCGTGTTTGTCCGTTAAGAGGACTCGAGACATGCAGTCTGTAGGGATATGGTACTTTCACTTTATATATTTTTTGCATGAGGAGCTAGAACCTAGGTGAATAGCTTCACCTTCCATCCTGTGGCTCTAAGAAGGTCTGGGGAAAAGGACATGCCTATGACTCTTACCTGTATTTGTTTTGCCCACACTTGACAAAGAGTAACAGTTTCAGGTAATTCCCAGCTCTTGCATACACAGCTACTTGTTGCTACCAAGGAAAAGGTGGGATATGAGGAGAGCAAGCCCTGCATTACCAAGTGTTTTGTCCAGGCTTTTTCTCCTAGTCCACATTCCCTGAGATCAAGGGAGAATAGACAACTGTAGAAGGAGGGCAGAGGAATACCATACCACAAATAAAGAACTGAAAGAGAAAAAAACTAGCTACTCCCTTCAGTGATAGTCACCCAAAACCCAACTGACTCTTTTCATCAGGCCCTCACTTTCACCTCATGGGACGATCTGTTTTGCTATCTTTTTAAACTCTAACCACCCCAAGTGTGATGTTGATCTTCTCACTGTGGCAAAAGCCAGCCTTGTGTGCACTGATAGAGAGATCTAAGACAGCTCTGCAATAGACCTTGATTTAAAAAAAAAAAATATTGAGTTCCAACACTTATAGAGCCTTCTCATTATCCAAGAATAACATTTTTTTTTTTTTCAAATGTTGATGTGTCTTTGTTCAGTGACAGATTTCTGGAGGCAAGTGCTGCAGAATAAACTAATGAGCCATTTCTTGCAACACTTTCAGTTTGTGTTCAAACCGGAAAGCACGGATCCAAGTTCTACTGCCTTAGGGATTTTTTCAATGTGAGGTTTGGATCTAGACCACTATAAAGAACCACTATACATGCAAAATTTTGAGATTGCTGTAGGTTTGGACTCTATCCACTGTCAAAGTTCAGAAGGTTTTGTTTGGGTATTTTGATGTGGGCCTATCTCCATTTTCATTTTGGAAACAAAAATCCCCAAATACACATACTAAAGGAAATCCCCTTGCAAATATGCAACTTACCTATCATGTGCAGAAACAATTTCAGGACTCTCAGCCCTCCAGGTAGTTACTCATGCATTGACACTCATTGTTTTCACTGAGCTCCATGTGTGAGTAATTATGCACCTGGGAACAACCATTTGCAGGATCAGACTGTTCCAAAATAATATGCTGATGAAAACTTATAAGGTAGTTGTAACATTTGATTGGGTTGGTGTAGACTATTAGCAAAGCAGCTATCTGGATGCAAGCCATTGACATATCACTCTCATTTTATGAAGCATTTTTTAAACAGTTGCATTTCTCTGCCCTTGGTTCCAGGGCATCTCCTGCTCCCTCTTCTAAGAGCAGACAGCTTGCAAATGCATGTTAACAAATTCAAATACTACCAATGAATTTTACAGTCCTCTGTGCTGGTTATCTCATGAACCCAGCAGTGTCTATGAATTTGAAGGATTGTATTTGGAGTATAATCTTGTCTCTCTCTCTCTCTCTCTCTCTCTATATATATATATATATATATATATATATAAGCTTTATATATTCTCTAGTTTTGGTTTTCCCTGCAACCCATTCTGTCCAGAAAAGGACAAACTACTATTGCTTTTCTTTCTGTTCCTTTCTTTATGTTTGTTGCTTATGTTCATCACCTCGCCGTGGGGTAATAATTTTTGTGCAGGGACAGTAGTTCTTTCTTTTTTTTTTTTTTTTAATATTTTATGTACTTTTTTTATGTTCTCTAAAGCAGAATTTTACTTTTCCTCAGATCAAATAAATCCCAGGCTTTCAAAAATGATACAGAAGCTTTAGCTTCACAAGCATAGCTGCAAATGAGGCTTTAATTACCAGCTGAAGAAAAGGGATGAAAATGTCTAGCCAGCAAAAATGCAGTAAATTTGAGAGGTCAGAGCAATAAAGAGCATGCCTGTCTTCCACATGGCATGTAAGGCTAGGAAACATTCCCATGAAGCATATCGTATGTGATGTGTGAACAAAAGTTTCCATTTTTATTGTAGAGATAATGAAAGGTGAAACAAATTTCTTACTCTCTTATTAAATCCTTTGCTGGTGAGTGTTTTACCATCTTCAGGCTCCTTGTTTTGCATACATTTTGTTTTCCAAAAGTGAAAAGAGATTTTTTAAAAAATAGTCTGTGTTCTTTCAAATATTTTTTTTGTCTATGTGAAGCTCAAGAAAACTTAGCAGAGATCAGGAACTAGTTCTGGAAATTCAAAACAGTTGATGGATCAACTTAATGACAGTTACTGAAAAAGTCCTCAAAACTTCACTATAGCCCAAATTTCATATTCCTATTTCAAAGTATGAATGTTAGAGAGATTCCCAATGAGTTCATCAGGCCTTATTTCACAGGAACAAAACAACTTTTTCCTCCCAAGAGCTTTTATTGGAAAGTAACATACTATTTTGTTAGTTAAAAATACCCAAACAACAAAAAAAAACCCCAAACCAAACCACAAATGGTTCATAGGAAAACAGTGAAAATGGAAAATTACAGCCTCAAATGGTAAAGATTTTCAAGCCTATAAGCAGATGACAAGAGGGTCAGATCCTGGAGAACGGTACTGCAGTTTCAATAATAGGTGGTATTATTAGATCAGCCTGTAAATGGTATTCTTATGAGATCTCAAATATGGGACTTTATGGAAATGTTTCATTATATAATAAATGGGCTTCTCTGAACTTGATCTCTCAACTTTTTGCAGCTGACTCATCAGTTGTTTCTGAAACATTGTGTTTTTGACATTGCTACAGACTGCCAAAAGCTAGATCAACCGTGCCAGCTGTTACCATATTTGTGATGTGAATGTAATCCCAAAGGGCATTAGCTTTATTTTAATTTTCACTATAACCCAGTTATGTATCCATTCAGGTTGTCTGTTTTGTGCACTTAAGGGCAGTGCAGTTCAGGAGTGTTTTGAAAAGAAGTGTCTCAAAAGTCAAGATAAATAATCACATTAAGAAAACATTAGCTGGATTTTTTTTTCTGTGGCTTGTTACCTACATTTAATAACAACAACAACAAAAAAACCTCCCCAAAACCCCAACCATCAAAATATCCTCCCACTGTAGCAACATTTAAGTTTAGTTACACAGCAAAGATGATAAAACTATGTTACTGCCGAGTTTACATATAATAGAGAATATGATGACATTTGGCATTCTATTAAGTTATGAAAAGCCTGTGTGATAATTTTCTCACTCACTTTAGAATGGATTGGGAAGGGACAGAAGAAATAGAAATCAGAAGGCCTCTAGTACTTGTAAATGTCCTACTTAAAACTGCCAACATGTAACTGGAACTATCTTAGAAGCCAACAAGCAGGCACACACTTTTAACGACTGTCAGCCAAAGAAGGCAGAATAAATGACATAACATTTTGACTGTATTGGATCAGTGAAAAAAGTAACACTTCATTTTACCATTAGTCTGTTACATTCTTTGTCAAAGAATGCCAAAACTTTACAAAGGTTAAAAAAGCGTAGTTAATTCAAGGAACAAGAATCCAGTAAGGGCTATGAAATATGAAGGTGAAAACTCTACCTCAAGAACTCCCTAAAAGATGGCATCTAAGAAGAATGTTGTGTGAAAAATATCCCAGCATGCTTCTCATGTTCTAATTATAGTAGTGAGAGGAGGGTGCTCTTCTCTGCATTACTGGTGTGGTGTTCCTAAGTGCTAAAGACATTCAAGAGCACATGATCGTGTTAGTGCAGAGAAGAGAGAGGGATGTTGTTACATGTTGACATTCTGATTCATAGCTCAATAATAAGGTCCTTCATATATGTAGTGCTTGTTCTTCCATTCCATTTTTCTAGATAAAATATACCAAGGTCTGTTGACCTTCTAGGAAGTTATTCTTTCTGTGGCACTAGTCCAAGCAGTCTAGTGATGGAAAGGATTTCATTTGCCTCCTTTCAGTTTGTACATGTCCTGTCTTATTACAGTTCCTGGAATTACCTATGTTGGTATTTTATAGCTAGCTAGACTTCTGCAGCAAGGGATATATACAGACCACATCAAAGAACAAAATGTTACTTTACAAGTGGGAATTACAACTCTATAAGTAGTAACTACCACTTCTGTAACATCTCTTGCTCTTCAAAGCATGCTCTGCATTTTTTCCACTACCTGTCTAGGAGCAGAGGTTGTTTTTTCTGGAAAATGTCTGCATCTCAGCAAAGCCAGTAAGGTGTAAGCTAAAGCTTAAAGAAGAAAACGAGAGGAGACCCATAGATGGGTCTGCGTGGGTGTCTTCCAGAGAGTGAAATGTGCTGTGCGGCTCTTCACCAGGGCTCCTTGCTTATTTCTTCTCATTCCTTTCTCATGCTGTTTGCCTAGCTCCCATACCCACATGGGCCCAATACACAGACTCAAGTAAAAATCAAGGACACTTGGTGAATAATTGCTATTTTCTTTTACCACCTGATCACAGTTTATCCATTACTGTGTACTGTTTTCTGCCGGTCCTTAACAAAGAGATCAAATCAACAACATTCATTCTGTGTCTGTGGGATTCATTGTCAAAGAATGCCAAAACTTTACAAAGGTTAAAAAAGTGTAGTTAATTCAATTTCGCCACATCTTTGGCGAAAATAACCGATCCTGTATTTCTGAGAGAAGTTATTTTCAGTAATAATTATCCAATTTGTGTGGTAGCAAGGAAAAGTGAATTGACATGATTTTTTCTTTGGAAATAACTTGATTTGGAAATAAACAATTGATAAGCAAATATTTGAGGGTATTATTTTAAATTTCTAATCCACTTGTGCCTCAATTTTTTCCAAACCTTGCTGGCTATTATGATCTTGGTATTTAAATGTGTTTCATATAGTCTTCTCCCACTCCCAGTGAAGTTCTGTTGCATTTTTGTGACTGAGTGTTGCCGTTCATTGTTTGAAGTAGGTAACAAGAACTGTGCATTCCTTCAAAAAAGAAGAACATCTCCAAAGGCTTACTTCAAGTTCTGTTTTGAATTTAATGTAAAAGTTTAAAACCTGATTATTGCATCTTCCTTTTAAATGTGCTTTTAAGTCTGTTCGCATGTGGAAAACGTTTTCAGTTAGAAAAACATAGTTGATATATTTATTCCTACAAACTGAATATATGACACGTGGCACAAGAGCGCTTTATACATACGAAAGCCAGCCAGATGAATTTTATTGTTCCTGCTGTTCATTATGTGAATAGGCTGCTGGTGTGGCTAAATACAATTTGACCTATCACTTTGCAAAAGACAAAGGATTTATGAATGCATATCCCTTCCTATAGGCTCATAGAAGACTCCTCCTTTAATTACTGATGTTCATTTAAGAACCTTGCTTTACTTTTTAAATTTTTTTTTATTTTTCCCCCCTGGGTACTCTTAATATCAACTTATACATAGTATGGGCCAAACTCTTACCTCATTTCAGAAACAAGAAATTTCATCTAATTCCTAGAAGATAAATGGAGTTGCCTCAAATCTATGGCAGTGAAAGGAAGATGACAGTTCTGCTTTTGGTGTTCATCTGTTCTGCACAAGCTCCCTTAACTTGCAGAAAAAAAACCCCAACAACCAAACATTCTGGTAACTGAATGCTATTGAACCTTGCTAAGAAAGATTGATTATTGTAATAATAATAATTGTTATTATGATTATGATTATTATTATTCCTTATTATTATTTGAGTAAATAGAGTTGTGCTGAGGAGGCTGAAAAGGCCTTTTGGGCTGCTGACTTCAGTTAACCTGGTAAGTGGATTAAGACAGAGTAAGACAAGGGAGTGATAGGACATGGAGAAGTCAAGGTCAGGTCTGTTTTGATGAGTTAATCTCGATTCCTTCAGTACTTTTCACTGTGGGTGGTAACCGTCTGTGTTCCCTAAAGTGTTTACCATTGAATTCATCATTAGACAGGTGGACTTGTTTTGAGTCATGCCGATTTTTTATTTATTTTCCTTGAATTCCACCATAGTCCATATTTTCCTTTTGCTGCTTCACGTGTAGAGAAATGCTTGCCGGAAACCTCCCTTTCCAGTATCACTTTTCCAGATTTCCTACATTTTCCATCATGTCCATGATCCATTAGTATTGATTATCTTAAACTATTATTTAAAACTACTTGAAAGATATGCCCTTATTGCTTTAACTATGTACAGAACACTGTCCTGTCACCATTTCTGCAGCAGCTGCAGTTTCTTCTAAGTATCTTGTGTATGTAATTTGGTCACTTCTACAACAGAATTGGCTGAGGGAGCCTCCTTGGCATCCAGGCTCTCCACCTAGAGTCTTAATGAGATATTAAATCATACCAATAGTTCCTATCTGTTGGTCTAAACACAGTGGGAACTGCCTGGAGAAATCTCAGTACTCTCAGTATTAAGTATGGAGTGCTCCAGGAAGTACTATAAAGCGAAGGTGGGTTTGAAGGGTTTCGATTAACCAATATGTCTCCAGCCTGTCTATGGTTTCCCATCATCCGGTTCTTATATGTGCTGGGGGAGCCCTGTGTCAACCAGGCAATCACTAAGTGCATTAATGGAGCGCACAGGCACAGACTTCATACTAGCTATACCACATCTATAGCCACAGAACAAACTTGAATTTAATCGCTCTGTCAGTTTTATTACCTAAATATGCCATGTCTATAACCATAGGACAAAGTTGAATTTAATCCCTCTGTTACATTTATAAATTCAATTTCAAAGCCCTTGCCACAGGAGAAAGTGCTTATTACAGGATCACTGGTATCTTCTTAAGGCTGTGTTATGACTTCTGTGAAAGGATTTGTGTAGACAAAAGAAATACTGAGCAGCTCTGCAAGGGACAGTTTTGATACAGACTGTAATTTTAGCTGTCTTTGTATTAAAATTTTGAGATGGCTCCTACACATTCCTCTCACTACCCAGAAATTAAGCAAAGAAGAGAAACATGGTCAAGCTTTAGAACAGAATAAAGGCAATAAAAAAGGGTTGACATGAGTGAAACTCCTAATACTTAAACCCTAATTTTGAGGTCACTTAGAAAATATTTCCTGAGCTTCAGAGTCTGGTCTGTTTAAAATTTTCTGTATCACGACAAGATCTTAAACCACAGATGTCACTTTACTGTTTATTAAAACTTGCTCTTGCAAAATTTAAAATCCGTATAAACGCTAATCGCCTACAACCTAACTTGGACTACTAATTTGTTCCATGAAGTTACCTTAAAAGAAAGTTGGGTTGGTTTCGTCTCACCTAATTTAAATCATCTAGTGTAGATGTTTACCCCAAGCTTGTCACTGTAGCCTGCTTCTACATTTCCCAGAGTGAAATAGACACATTCTTCCTAAGATTTATTTGGCCAATTTTAGACTAAGAAAAATTGCACATTAGAAGATCCAGTCTATTGCATGACTTTCTGCAAAATCACTCTTGCTCCTCAATATTACAGCTGCACAAAACAAGAATTGAAATTCAATCTCTAAAATTGAGTCATAAAATAGATTTTAAAGAAATAGATCAACCTGATGGTCATCACGTAATTTGATTGTTTAACACTTGCTGACAATAATTTTGGCATTGTGGTTTTGAGTTCCAACATCAGCCACAGAAAGAGATCATTTACCTTTATCTTTATTTGTTGCAGTAAAGAAATATATTTGGGTCCATTATGTTCACTGCATAAAACCTATCAAGCATCATCTTACTGTGATTTAGACTCACTTACTGCTTTAAAGTTTCGGTTGAGTAATTGTTTGCTGTGATTTATCTTATATTTGTAGACCTTCATCTACTTAGTTTTTAACTCATCTTAATAGAACAAGCTCCCAAAATCTCTCACTGAAAACATGGTAGGTTGCAGAAAGAGGTGTGATCATCAATAGAGATTTCTAACCAGGGGCTTGAGTGACAGCTGTCAGGAACTACTCACTTTCTGTGTTCTGCTGGACATTTTTTTTTGCTCTTTTCCTAAAATTTTTCTTGAATGGAATCTTTGATAAATAAAATCCATACCTTTTTGTCAAGTTTATGAATCCACGTACTAAAGAAGACATGGAAATCAACCAAATAACAGACAAAAGAGAAAAAGCGATTTAAATTCAAATGCTCCAACATATATATGTGCACAAAAAAGACCCTGGTCATGACTGGAGCTGAGAATTGTTCCTTGTGGTTCCTATGATAGTTCAAAACTGTTAAACTTTCTTCCAAACTTCAAAAATACTGTCTTTCTCTAAGTGTGTCATAAGTGGTCTTTGCTATGGCCCTATACTTGGCCACTCCAAATTCATGGATATGAATTGGCCACTCCAAATTTGGATATGAACTCCATATGTTTAAGTCGAACTTTTTGTGTTCCAGCTTTTGTCCATTACCCCTGGTCCTGTCACTGGCCACTGCAGAAAAAAGTGGTGCCCCATCCTCTTGATATGCACCTTTTAAATACCCGTTAAGTATTAATGAGGTCCCTCCTCAGTCTCCTTTTCTCCAGACTGTTTAGGTCAAGCTGTAAGAACGGAATAAGATATGCTGTCGTATGGTGACACCAGCCCCCTGTCACTGACAGTGGAGATGAAGACCATGGCTGTGACATAGGACGTAGACAAGGAGAGAATTTGGCTCATGGTCTCTCAGAAGGAAATTTAATATCCCTCAGCTCAGCTTCTGTCCGAGATGCTAAAGATGCCCTAACTATTAGAGCTGCTTGAAAAGTTTCCAGTGGAACATTTCTCTGCTGGAAAATGCTGAATTTACAGAATTAAAACATTTCACAGGAACATGTTCATTCCATTGAAAGTTTCAATGGAAATTAGACAGGCAGACTGTCCAGGAAGCCTGCACTCCTGGTTGTGTGCTAGCCTGAGCTCCTTGGGTCCCTACTTCCCAGGTAGCTGCTCCTCCAGTTTCCTGACACCTTAACCAGGCCTCTAACTCTGGAGTGAGATCGATGGAGGGAGAGAAACATGAAATGGGGAGGCACTGGCCTTCAGGTAGACTCTCTTGCAGTAGCCTTTCTTTGGAAGTTTTCTTCCCTTTAATAAAATGTGAATTCTTCAAGAAAAATTACAATAACTTCTTTCCATAGGAGAGGAATTCTATTTTCTAGGCTGATCTGCCCATGAGGTGATACAGCCAGCCTTTGCTTTCTCTGTTTGTGTCTCACTTATTTACACCTATGATCTTAGATGGAAAGTATCCAGTATATTCACACTGAAATAGTGATGCAGCTGTCAGTGCCTGAAGTGTTTATTCTCTGTGATAGGCACTTTTCAGACTGTCATCATGATGAAATGAATTGACAATTTAATCTCTGGGCACACTCAAAATTGTTTCAGCAGAAATATAGCAAACAAAAGAGATAGAAATAAAAAAGTGCATGTGCCTATATTTAATTAATTAATTTATTAATTACTTTTTCAAAACTGCTCGAGTAAGGATAACTCTGGGAAAACAGATAAAATAAAAATTCAATTAAAAATGGCTCTTAAACATTGTAATATGCACTGTAAGAATTTCTAAGCCCAGCGGAAAGAGCTATTTAGATATTTTGATTAATATGTCTGCTAGTGTGAGCTTTGTTGTTATAGCTGTAACTTGAGCTTAGAATTCTGTTTTGGGACATGTATGACAGGCATATGTAGAGATAGATTGGGTATATATGCCTGACACTGTATCTTCCTGTTGGCGCTATCCACACGTGCAAGCTAATTGTCTCATTAACTATACGTGGTCAGTAAGACTACTAACATGTAGCTAGTTGTTTTTGAAGTATTTTGAGTGTTTTGGATTAAAAAAAAAAGGTTCATATAAACCCAAAGTTTGTTCTGTGTTTTACCACCTGTGGAGAAATGAATAAGCTATGAGTGTTTATGCGCACATGCTTTTTGACTTGCACTGAGATGTCACATTGCTGATCATTTCTGTGCTATTTCCTCGAATTTGGTAGGTGGCATACTTACAGTACATCCAATCAGTGAATCAATAAATAACAAAGCCTGCATATTAAGAAAAGTTTAACAAATAAGTGCTCATAATTAAAGTCAGTGTTGTAGGGTTTTTTAAATGGTTTTGCTAGCAGTCTTGCTTTTGATTTGGGAGCTGTTAGGAGCCATTGCACTACAGATGAAAGGAGTTAGAAAATTCCATATCATAATGCAGTTAGATCGGTAATTCATGGAGAAGGTAATTCCCGGTGACTTGCCAGTCCTTTGATTGCACACGGTTTATGACTATTAGCAGTTTCCCCTTTCAAATTTGTATGCTTCCATACTTCCTTTCTGACCTCTTTTTCATCATTTATAGTCCAATTTGGTAGTGAAAAAACATAACTTGCTCAAGTGCATGGCTGTCATTCAAAGCCCAATGCGTTACTGAGCAGTTTGACATTTGTGACTACAGAAAAAAAACTCCCAAACATTAAGCAGGTGTACAGAACACTAACCAGGTCCCTTGAACAATGCTTTATGGGATTCACAACGTGCCTCTAGGCTATAAACCTGATTCAGTCTGAGTTTTCAAGGTAGATTTAATCCTGATATTCACACTCCCAAATGTATCTTATATTAGAACATAATTTCAATATAAATTACACAAACACATTTCAAATGAAAAGTCATGGGAAGAAAAGTGTTACTGTAAGAGCTATGCAATAGCATGTGTTCTTTGATGTTTAAAAATTGTTTGTCTTTAGTTGGTAAAATCAAGGGCTGCATTCTCAGCTTCAGTAAACTGGTTTTCTTAGTATAAGGGAGTAAGGTTCAAATGAAAATAAACCAAAAGAAATGCTGCTTAATCACTTTTAATGTAGTCATCTGCCATACAGGTGTGCACATATCACATTTGATTTCAGTTATACTTACCAGGTTTCTGAGATCTGATGTTGCAGCTTTACAAAGGTAGAGAGATTTCTTCAAGTTGGCTTAACAACATCAGGTAAATCTGTTAAAAGATCCATTTGACTCTAAAGGGCTAATATAATGTTCAAGTTATTGAAAAAGGCCTGCTAAAAAAAGCATTGCAAATATTTAAGTGGTTGAGTAGGAATAAGAACTAGGAGTCTGACAATGAAACAATTCTCTGAGATGCTCAATTAAAATAATCTTTTCTTTATATATGAATGTAAAAACTATCCATAAAGCCCTTCCACGGTATCCCTCTCAGCTTCCAGTAGTCGCTGGGTTAGGGACTTCCTTTGCCAGAGGTGCATCCGGAGCATCGTGCTTAATAGCCATTGATAGACATATCCTTCGTGAATTAGTCTAATCTCCTTTTGAACTCTGTTATACTTTTGGCTTCTGCAGCATCCTGAGGTAATGAGTTCCATGATTTAATTGTTCATGTAATGAAAACTGCTTCCTTTTGTTTGCCTGAAAATTGCTGCTTAAAGATGTTAGTGAGGGCACTTGCCTACTGTATCTGCCCCCTTTTGTTTGGTAAACAGAGCTGGTTAGTCTGTTCAACTAGGTTTTTGTTTCTTATGATGGCGAAAACCATAGCCAGTAAGAGGCAGAAAATGTCATTTTGAGATTGCTTCAGTACTGATGTATTTACTGTATGAATAGCAGAATAGAGAGGTAAATTGAATTGTGAGTACTTAATTTTGATATTATGCCTGGGGCTGGTGAATAGAAAACAGTAGTGCCATAGGAAGACTGATATGTTATCAACACATGCAAAGGCACACATATGTACAGTCAGAATGTTTCTAAAGTGATGTGTGCTTGTGCCCCTTGTGTAATATTTTTTGCATACATGTAGAGAGAAGATTTTGTGGGAAAATGTGGCAAGTGTATGGACAGTGTGGAAAAGACCATACAGAAAAATTATTTGGAAAGTGAGCACTAGCAGCAGCTTAAGAGCAAAAAGTGAGAGAAGAAAGGGGACACTTGTGTCCTTCTCATTTTCTCTTTTGCTTTGGACAGGGTTGCTAGGTGGCATCCATGCCCTTCATGAAATGGTGACCACATGGATGGTCCCATATCAGCAACAGAAAATGTGAGATAACTTAAGCATTTTGCTTGAGAGATAATTTGATTTGTGTATGACGTAAATTTCTCTTTGCCTTTTTTGTTTCCTGGAAAAGATGCACAAAGATTTGTTCAACTTTATTAGGAAAAAAAGTGTGTTGTTTTGGGATTACAGGATATTTTTTTAGTTCCAGATGAAGCCTTTATGGATTCACCATTTTATTCCTCTATTAATATGAATAATTGAGAAGAAAGAAGAAATATACAACAAAAAACTGACATTTAAAATTAAAAGGAATGAAATGCACAAAATAATTTTTTATTTCTAGAATTTGTTTAAAATAAAGCATGAGGCCTTACTGAAACACAACATTTTGATAAATTTTGATTTATTATACACAAAGTAGATTTTTTCCTAATGTACTTTTTTCCAAATATAAATGATTTCATCAGAATAATTTTTACTAAATAATCTTTTCCTTCTCTATCCAGATAACACCTCCTTACCCCCTCTTGTTATGTCTCCTGCTGTATTTTGTTCTTTCCTTTTTCTCTAAGTACTAATTTTTGCCCACATGTCTATCAAAAATTCAGCTTTGACTCTTACTCTGCCGTTGTCAAAACCTTGTTGAAAGAGATGCATGGAGCTCACTGGGCACAGATGAAAACAAGCCCCAGTTTGTTCCTAACTTGAGAGGGAAATAAACTCACAATCATTTTGTCTTTTATTTTCTTCTTACCTGATTTCCTGCTTAGGAGGGCATAAGCTCACTGCTGCCATTGTTAGAAGATCTGAAAACTTTTATTGAAAGAAAGCAGTATTTGCTTTCTTAATATTTATACAGCTCCTAGCATAACAAGGCCCTAGTTTGAGGCAATTTTGTCAAAGAATAAAAGGATGGATAATTTTGGAAAGACCTCGGTGCTTTAGACCTAGCTCTACTAAACCACTTCTTAGGGACTGACGGTGGTGGGTCAGAACTGGAACAGTTGAGTAATAAGCTGCACAAAGAGCTCATTTGCCCTCCACCCTGGACACTTTTGTATAAATTAGCTCTTTTAGGCAGTGAAATGTCTGATAAATCCCAACTGCACAAAGGCCCTCAGATTACTGACGCAGCAGAGCTCTGCATAAGAGAGAGATCATCTTCAGGACATAAATGAGTAACATTCTATTAAATCTACTGACTGTTTATATTATTTTAGGGTATATTTTCAAGGTTGTCTTGTAACAGAAAGGGAAACTGGAGGTTTCAAACAAATAAAAACCAAATTATTATAGCCTCACTGAATAAAACAAACAAAAAACCAAACAAACAAAAAAACAAAAGGAGAGCTTCTGTAATATTCTTTTTTTTTATCTAGCTTATTCTCCAGCTTTGAATGTCTTGCAGATTTGATGGTGAATGCATTGATGAATGTCTTTGAATCTGAGTGTACAATTTTAAATCTGAAACGGAGCAGACTGTTCTCAAAATCAAACAAAACTTGAGAGCTGATGCAATTAGGAATTTAACTTTAAAATCTAGTGCTATTAAGTCTTCAGCTTAACCTCGTGCTTCAGCAAAACAGCTGATTTGAGGTCATAGTATGAAGACTAGCAAGACTGACTCTGTTATAAATTGAGAATTGAAATAAAAGGTAAGCACTGTCCTTTTTTTCCTGGGTACAGGAAACTTTTACTTAGTTTAACAGAACAACTGTATACGCTTGGGAAAGAAATGCCTTTGTCCACACCCTGTAGCTTAGGAAGCTTAACGGAAAACATTTCCTAAGATGTAATAATATTGTTTTCAGGATAAAAAAATTCAGAAGGACTAGTCTGCTCTTCAGAGTATTTGGCTGCTCCTTGTAGGTGTTTGGGTTTCAAAATATTTGGGCAGAACACCAATAATTTGGTTTACAGATTGCAGTGTTGTCTAGTTTCCTGCACCTTATTCCAGTGTGGAACAATGACATTACAACAACCCATGAGTGCTATTAACTTTTTTTCCTTTTTTTGGTGTCTTTTTAGACTGTGTGTCTCCACAAAACATTGAAATGTGTCTTGACCAGTTACCTCAGCTGTTTACCTAAGTAGCTACAGGACATCTGTTTCAATATAGGTTAAAAGTGCATGCCATTTCACCTTCCTGAAGGGAAAGAAGACAGAAAACTTTAAAATTAAGTTCAGTATTGCCAAAGCTTTCCGATTTCCATAAAGATGCCAGACAGTGACATCATATCTACTGTGTGTCCCTTTGCTTTATGATTGGAACGTCATTGCATGGTGGAAATGTTGCAGGAGGATAATTGATCTTGACTTTCACCAGTGCTGTACTAAGCAAAAGTAACAAATGGTGTCATTGCTGAAGCCTGTGAAAAAATATTTGTAGTCATGGTTGTAGCTGGAGCCAAAGTTAGAGGCACTGAACCAAAACCTACATAGAACCCAAACTTTTCCAAGATCACATGTTATTTTATTTATTTATTTTAACTTAACTAAGTAGGGTTTTGATCATTTAACCATGGTCCCTGTTCATAACAGTCCTGTGGGCTTGCAAGAAAACATCTTCTTGGTGTTTTAAGATATGATTTCAATTAAATATAATTTTTCAGAACAAATGTTTTCACCTACCACATCATGTAACTTCAATCTGTGCTTCTGCTTTCAAGTCTGTTTCAGTGAACACAGGTTAAAATGACCACATAAAATAATTAACAGTGGCCTTGTGTAAAAACAAATACATTCAGAAATAAGACTGAAAAATCCTGATATCTAGTGTACTTAACTAAAAAAACATTCTGCTGACCAGATCCTAAAATACTGGCTTTCAGGCCATGACTTTGATAAGCTCCCCTAGAATGGAATGCAGGCCACTTGCTGCAGGGATGTGTTCTCACATGAATGATGTGTGTTGCAAGTGATTATTAGTGACTTTAATTATATAATGGCAAGTACTGTAGCAACTAGATATTTTTTTTCTTTTCTTTTTGTCGGTTCCACTTCTCAGCCACTCAGTCTATGTAAAGATGTGGCTGTAGTGTGCTCAACACCTGACACATGCTTCTCAGAAATGGCTACATTTCAAATGTAAGTGAAGTGATCCCTGCACAGAAGTCCTAATTTACAAAGTTACTGAACCCTCACATTTCTGACGGAAGTCAGGATGGTTTGTTGCATAAAAAGCTGTTCTGGACATTTCCATCTTGTACTGGCAATTCTTTGGGTAGAAAAGGGCTACTCGGTATATACATGTTATCACTTTTTTATTCCTTATGCTAAGTCACAGTGAAACTTGTAATGAAAAAAAGAACAAGGAATAGTGCAACTTGTAAAATAAAGCTTTTGCTAAGCACTGTAAGTTTTCCCAGCTTTACAAGAGAAGCTGCTGTGAGCCATCTTTTTAATAACTTTGGGAAATATTATGTTACAAATGTTACAAACATACATAAAGGCACACTAAATATTATGTCAAAGTTAAGGGTCTGACTTTTTTATCTTCAAAACTAAAGATGCTTTAACCAACCCACATTCATAAAAGAAATGTTGATAGACCCTTAACTCTTGTGGAGCCAGTGATTACTGGCATAAAGAAATAACACATTCTGAAATATGTTACAATAAAGCTACATACCATGTAGAGACTTATGTAAGTTTTAGATTAAACTAAGATCTTTTTCTGTGTTTATCAACAGCATAAAAAACCCCCGAAACCAACCAGTGAGGGAACCTGGAATACCACAAACCAATCAATAAAGTTTAAAAGCTTCAGTGAATCTAACCTATAACAGGTCCTTGTTTGGAGAACATGCTCAAGCAACACATGTGCCTTTAAGAGGTCTTGAAAGAATTTACACCCATGGACCATTACCATTTCCAAACACCCTGCAGCTTTACCAGCCCAACATGTGCTGACTGTATATCACCATGACCCTTTCACTAAAGCTCTTTTGACTGGAGTGCTTTTAATACCCACTTTCTCAGCTGAGCTCAGGAGTGATTTGTTTTACATGCCACATTAATCCTTTCCACATTTTCTGGATGAGGCAACCACAATTCCACTTGTGAGGTGTTTCTAAAACGTAGTTATAGGAATAAAGCAGCAGGGTCCCAGACTTGACAACTTCCCTTCGGGCAGCTGACAAAGTGGGCTATCATGGCTGGTGTTGGAGCTAGCAGTTGTGCCCAGCAGCGAGGGTGGGCTGCTCTCTGTGGTTCGTCGGAGGCCCAGTTATTGTTGGCAATTCAATCACAATTAAAACCCTGTAGGGATCTTCATAGATTTAATGTCCAATGAATGCTGATGGAGATTAATAAAATCCAGCTCGTCTTTTATAAACCTAAGACGAAATGCAACAGAGAGAAACAGAACTGAAAGTCTAAATTGCAACTCCGTAAAACCCAAGAAGTTTATGCCTCACACCTACATGAATAGAGGAAAAGAACTTTTTATAAATGGGCAATTAGTGTTCAGTGTACTAGCTTTTATTATGTGGTAATTTTACAGTTTTCACTTTAAAGACACCCCCAAAAAAATCAAAGGCCAAATGAATTTCTGTTGTATGCATTTATGAGCTTTCTGCATTTATAATGTTAGCTCAATGTTACTAATGCGGGGTTTTGAAAATTTAATGTTGTCAACAAGGCTAACAGAGTGGACCAACCAATTACAAAACTGTTTTTACATGTCAGCGCTGTGCACATTTTATTAACAAGTTAGTATTATACTCCATTTTTTATGTGTTAAATTGAACTGTACAAATAACTGGAGGACTAAAATTATGTTTCTACCTAATTTAATTTATTGGTCTTCCCCCATAAATTTTACTTGCAAGTTCAATGGTCTGAGCTGAACTATAAATTAGAGGGAGGCGAGTCTTATATATAACTTGATTTACTCTAGTAATTTCTGAGTGAATTTTCTGAATCTGCATGCCCATCTACAATTGTCCTTACAGCAAGCTATAGCAATAGAATGAAAAAAAAGCAGTGGCTGATTAAGAGATTTCTGTTAAAGAATTTTATGGTCATACACCAGACTATTCAAAAGTAGCTTCCTGAGTACTAATACACAACTGTTTATACCACATGGCAGGTGTCACCAGGTGGTGCCGTTTCAATCTTCCCCAATCTTTTGCTTTTTATTATATTTAAGTATGCAAGTAAATATTCATTCATGGAAAAGTATTCTCATTTTAAAAATCTGTGTTATGTACAGTTGTGTGTGAAGGGAGCTGTGTTATCAGAAGGCAAGTTTGCTATTTGCCTTGATTTAGTATTAAAATCTGTTCTTCAGGTTGATTTGTTGCCTGTGATCTCAATTTTAGTGATGATCTGATGTTCTTGAACAAGGGAATTGCTTGTACAACGATTATCTCTCTTCTAGAACAAGTTATACTTAAAATATAACCAGAGGCCATGTACCTCATTTCCCTGATCTGGCAAGACATCTGCAACTGCTCTTCAGGGGGACAACAATGGTGTCTACCCAAATTCTCTTTCTTTAATTTGCAATAACATATTTATTGATCTGATTTTTTAGATATGCTAATTACCTGTGGCTGGAAGCTGTAGGCACACAGTGGTTTTACACATCTCAGGTTTGTGGCCTGACAGCTCTCTTGGGTATCAAGTAGGATTTCTCTGCTAGCTTCAGCAGTTATACATTAAGACCTCCTTGACTGTACTTTTTAAGTGGTTTTTTTTTTCTTGACTGTATGCTGGTAGACTGCTCAGCAGCACAGAAACATCAGTATGTCTTCTTCACATTTTATTGAGAGAGAGAACTGTAGTTCTATTAAGCAAGAGAAAAAACATTCATGAGAAATGTCATCTGTCCTTCCTTTCACCTTTAATCTAGATTCAGTATTACGGATAGAGAAGCTCTGTCCCTAAACTTATTCTTCCCACCCTATTGGACTGTTTATTTCAAATAATTCTTGAAGTACGTGGGTGAGGAGAGCTACAGCTGAGCCACTGTTTGCTGCCAGTAAGGCAGTGTGAAGTATCCAGGAAATAAATTTTGCTGTCATTGAGGACGTATTGCATCTAGTGAAGAAGAGAGAGAATACACCACTTATGGCACTTCCCACCACTACTGTCCCAGTGCATGGACCATGTTCCAATACCTCATGTGACCTGGGCATGGACTTTGTCTCCATCAGGGCAAACCTGACATGTAGAACCAAAAATCTCTGAGTCATTTTAGGTGAGCTCAGGTCTGCATTTGAGGAAGACAGCATGTATAGCAGCAGTCTGCACCCCAGAAGGAAAAGGACCACCTTTCATGGAATAACTGGCCAGCTGGATATTGCCAGCCATGTATAATGGTCACATTTCCTGAAGGCTAAACTTCATGGTCCCCTTTAAAGACACAGAACACCAGAGAAGTTCTGACAATGATTCCTGTGGGAACAAGATGGACAGTATGCCTCTTGGCTCCTTATGGCTGGATATATGTTGCACTGGACTTCTTCAGACAGACTCCAGGAAGGCTGACACAACTCTGCAGGACAGAGGCACTGTGCAAAGATACTCATGCCAAGCCAGTGGAGCTCTGTCCATATGGCATTATGTCCACACTACTCAGCCTTGGTCACTTAACTTATGTAGATCATGGCACTGATACAGCAATAGTCTGTCTGGTCTTGGAGCTGGCTGGTTCAGGAGACTCCTCAAGGAGCTTGGCTCTTCCTTTCAGAGCACAGGCATTTTCTTCAGCTCTATAGGGTTGATGGGCACCTGTTTGACTACTGTGCCTGTTCCCACATCTGTACCAACTTTAGCTCTTGAAGAATAAATTAATTCCCTGAATTTTCACTGATTTTTTTTCTGTTTATCAAATAGTTTCCCTGCATAAAAAAAGGAGAAAGATTTCATATACATAGAGGGTAAAAAAAAAACCCCTGGTAAGTCCAGCCTGCTAGAATTATTTGTGGCCACCTATATCATGGTAATATCATGTACTGTATGCTACCGAAAATGAATCACAGAAAATACTGGGCTGTAAACACTATCCAGATAAACAATTTTTCAAAGTGATGTTCTAGATTGTACAATACAAATGAAGACTATGATTCCTTTATCAAGCCAGGCTGTTCTCAGAGAAACATACTTTCCTCTGCTCTTCTTTGGAAATTATTACTTATGGACTTAGATAACTTTTATTTTTATTCCTTCAGTAGATATTTAATCAGAGCTTTGCAATTGCTTGTATCTCAGAACAGAGATTTTCTTTATGAAGAAGATAACAGGAAGAAACCCAACCCTTGCACTTTTTAGAAACCTCAGGTAATTTTAATCACTTTTAAGATCCTATACTTGCAAAATTATATGCCAGTGCAGAAATCAGCTCAGCTGTATTTTCTCTTGGTACGTAGTCTGAGGCACAAAAATTGCCTACTTCTCTTTTGCCTTTGGGCAATTTTTCAATCTTAACTAAACCAAGTCCATAATGTATGCCTGCTGGCCAACATTCCAGGTAAATGAATAGTTCTTAATGAAAAATGATGCTGTTTTTCAAAAGCTTGACATTTTTAAAATACAAGTCTAGAATTGAAACCTTCAATAATTTTTCCATGCCTATATGTTGCAAGCAGAAAAATGTTACACAAATGAATACATCTGGGATTATTTTCAAGCTGTTATTTCCCACTAGGGAAAATATTTAGAAATAAGGCTCATTTTTTTTTTTTGTACTGAAACTACAAAGAGACCAGCCATCTTGATGCTTTTCCAGATTTTTTAATGGTTTTCCTGATATTGTATAGTGACTTTACTGCCCTGTTTTGTATGCCCTTATATTCACCAATAGTAAGCATTTATGTTGGGTTTATTCCAGTTTTTAAATCTGTTTTGTGGCATTTATGGCCTAAAGCTAATAAGGACATTCAGTATTTTCTTGTAAAGTATTGAAAATACCTTTTACCATGAAAATAAAAGGGAAATGTTTTTAAAATTAAAAAAAAAAAAAGAAAATAAAAAAGTAGTCTAACCAAAGGCAGGAACCATCCTTATTTTAAAGTCAAGCAGGCTTTGCCATAGCAGGAAAGTGTTGTTTCCTAGCCCCAAAAGAGCCTCCTAGTTGACCTCAGGCCACTGGACATCACAGCACAGCCCAGCAGAGGTTTGGCAGTACCCTGGTATGAAACAGTACTACTGAACCAAGCTAGGTGGAAAACTTTTAATGAAATAGACCTTTATAAAAAATGCCAGCGGTTGCAAATGAAACATCCCCATAGAAAAGGTTTGGATGTGGGTTTTTTATGTTAAAAATTTGGAAGAATTTTTCATTGATCAAAACTTTCTATGTACATCCTCTTCAAAGATTATGAAATCTTTTAGGTTGAGATAAGCACACTGCTTCTTTTAGTTGAAAAAAGATTACAAAAAAACCCCTTTAGTTAAAAAAACCCTCAGGATTTCAAATTGGGGTTTTTTTACATAGTCTTTCTTTTTCTGAAAGAAGTGAATATTGTCCTGGAGCAGAAACCTGGCTCCCACCCAGTGCGTGTCTAGTGCTTTCCTATCAGACAAGAGTCTTTTCTGGGGCTTGTGTAAGGACATGATTATTATACATTTTTACAGACTGGAAGCTGACGAGTAGATCTGCCTAGCTAACCAGATCAGTGGCAGAATTATTGTCCCTGAACCCCATTTTTACATGAAAATATTGACCACCGCTGGCCAGGTGATGCACAGGGCTGGTCTTGCTCCCTGCTGCATGAATGAATTGTAACCCAGTACTCAAGTGGCAATGCTTCCTCTCAGCTTATGTTTTCTCTGTATAATAGAGGGTTAATTTGAATAAATGCCTTATTTATATTCACAACTGTAAAAAATTGCCTACCAAGACTCTAGGTGCCCCAGCATGCCGCTTGGTGAAATCACGGTAACATTGAAATCATTATTCTGACAGGAACCCAGCCAGCCAGACGCCTACAGAAGCACTTTTCCTCTCCTCCACTCTGGGAAGCACAGTGCTCTCCAGAAAGCTCTCCAGCTCCATTCATTTATTTATTTGCTGCATCGCCAGGTCACTAAATTCTGTTTTTTGTGGCCCAGGGAGGGGGGAGAGAGCAGCAGTGGCGGCAAGGAGGCCAGCCAGCTGCCCCCTCCTGCAGAGCCAGCGGTGGGAGAGGCAGCTGCAGCTGGAGCTGAGCCGTCTCCCCAGGGAAGGGGGCCCATCGCCACACATCCGACACTACCAGGGCTTCCTGGCCAGCCACCTCGTCCCAGTGTTTACAAGGAATTGCATGTCATTTAAAGGAAAATGGGACGGTGCTGGCTTGGATCTGCACGGGTCTGCTCCTGCTGCTTCGTGCAGGGTGTGTAGGATCTGGGCTTTTAAAATTTTTTAATTTGAAGTGTCATTGCGCTGCGAAATAGGAAAGGAAGAAGAAAAATATGTCTACAATGAACATCATTCTGAGAGTCACATAATCTGCAAGGCATTGCTAGCCAGTAGCTAATTATTACCCAGCTCTCCTCCCACCTCTGCTTATTAGGAAAGTTTAGATATAGTTCCCATTTGCCGTTCAGAATAGCCCAGTTGGAAGGAAATGAGTATGCCATTTGCTTTTTGTGACCTCAGGGGAGTGGAGCAAAAAATGGATGTGAAAACATTGCCAGAACCCTGAAAGTTATATTCTCTCATTCATTAGTTTTCCTGCTTCTCTATTCCATATGCCCTCCTTTCCTTGAGCTTCATGGAAAAGTATTGAAGAGCCAAACAAGTAACACAATTAGAGCTTATGTATGACCTGAATGGTGCATGTGGCTTGACTGGCCTGTTAGCCAGGGTGGCTGCTTGCTGAGAATAGCACAGACTATGGGCATAAAAGTCCATCACTGTCTTACCAAAATGTCTTTTGACGTATGATTTGTGGATTAGTGCATGTGCAAGGTTCAATATAGCAACAAGTCACAATGAATAAACAGAAGAGACCAGAATCTTCGTAAAGATGTACACATGGTTCTCATTTTAATGCCTGAAACAATCCACTTAAGTTAATGTAAATCCTCCTCTTGACTTCATTGGGAATCTAGCCTTTCTGGCTAGCTCTAGTAAAGGACTTAGGCATCTAAGGCAGGATGTAGGTGGAACAATATCCAAAAATGCTCTCCAGAAACCCATGCTTGGCTGCTGCCTAATCCTGGAGGCGCCTAGTCTTGCAAGGCACCTCCGTTTTAAAGTCCTATAGGTGACAATAGTCGTCCAGATCATGTCCAGATCAGCCTGGTCTGAGCAGCTCATCAGCCAAGTCTTTCCTTGACTGGTCTAAAGCCAGGCACTAAGCAGAAGCCTAAGACTCTTGAGGGCCACATCTGGTAGGTGTTTTCAGAGCATTCTAGCATACATTGATGGATCAAATGCTCTTCTTATCACTCTGCTTTAATACTAAAATGCTAAAAGGCTTTTCTTCCGAACTCCATCTGAGAAGAATGGAAGGCTACTATTTCTGTGGAGGTGAAAGAGCAATTTTGTGTAGTTTAGAAATACGTTCAATTTTTCAAGGTATCTTCGCATTTCTTTTTTTCTCTTCCATGTGTTTAAAGGGCATTTTAATCTCAACTTTAACTGGGGTGAAAAATAGTCACCCTGTACCTAAATAGTCTCATGCCTAGGACTATCTGCATTCCCTAAATGAAGTTGAATGAAATCTATGTTGAGCAATTAAATCTACACTTTTTTCCCCCATATCTAAATTTGTAAAGAAATCCTTCACCTTTGGTCTCTATTAGGATCACAATTTATTAACAAAAAGAAACACTATTTGCAGAAGTAGACTGCTTTTTGCACAGGTAAAGCATGGCACAGAGGCACAGAGAAATGCTGTGTGTTGTACGAACACTGCAAGGTGGAAGTGTTAACTCTGTGTCAGGTATTTGGCAAAATAGAAATATAGTAACAAAAATGGAACATTTTCAACACATCCTGCTTTGAAAATAAAATAACTTGGCTTCTTAGTGGTATTTTTTCATTAAAATAGGGGCTTTGCTGCGGCATTTATGTGTCAGGAGGAGCCCATTAGTCTGCGATGATATTCTTTTTCCATTGACATTATCTTTTAATTACACCATTGTGAGCCACGTTGCTATTGGAGGATCGATTTTTACAGCCCAGTTTACATATCGCTTCAGCATCTAATCCTGAGGAGGTGTTACACACTTTGAGGTTTCTGCTTCCCTTTTTAAAAATAATTTGGAACTCATGACTGCTTAAAAAGGCATCAACAAAGGTGCCTGTCTTTCCTTTGAAGTCATTTTTTGCGGAAATCACAGTCACTGACCAAAAGGTTTCAAAAGATTAAATTGTGCTTATTTTACGACATTTTAAAACAGCAGGGTTAAATGCTGGGCCAGCTGCCAGGCAGTCAGCAGCACCCATACTTTCATGTTCAGCAGCCAGACACATCTACAGCAGTTATTTCTGAGTAGTTATTCCTGAAATATGTCACTCAGAACAGCAGAAGAGTTTTAAGATTTGCGTGCTTTGGTGACAGGCTAATGAAAATGTATTTTGTATATATGCCATGAGCATAATGAATTTCAGAGTTAAAAAAAAAAGAGATAGTGTAATGTGCTAATTAGATATTTGTAATTCTCTTCATCAACATTGGCTTCTTCCTATGGTTGGAATCAATTTGGAGAGACGTGAAATCATGGATATTGGACACTTGTGTCCCAGAGTGCATTATCCACATACACCAAAACACTTACCTTTGCTTCTTGCATTTATACACGGACTGTAATGGACTGAGGCCCAGTTTAAACTCCCAGAACTGCTCAGAAAGGGAGACGTAAATCTTGACATCATCTTTGTTGAAGAACCAGAGGAGAGAGAGGGCGCTAACACACTGTCCATGTGGGCAGCTGCACTGTGGGCTTAGTAGATCTTTTTTTGAAGTTCATCTCTGTTGCAGTCAGGAAGTGATCTGCTCCATTTTATACATTTTTGTTCTGGTCTTTTCTTTCTAAGCCTCCTGTGCTGCATGTTTTCCCTTGCCTTGGTATGGTTTTGGTTTTTTTCATCTGTCTTTTTCCATTTTGAGGACTCATGGGCCAGGCTCTCTGGGCTGGTTTCCGTCACTTTGTATTGTGCAGGTGTTGCAAAACTCTGGCTTAACCAGACCCTGGGGAATGCTTCTTGTGCAGGGAGCCATATAGCCAGTGCAAGGCAGTACAAACAGCTCTTGTACCAGTTTTTCTCCCCATGCTGGCATAGGGTGTGACTGAGAGAACCACAGAAGGACAGAATGCTCTTGGTTCTTGACACGTACATTTTGGGGGCTGAAACAAACTGAGATTAGTTACGGTGTACTTGAACTACAGAAGCTTATCAAAATTCTGCTGTGTCTCAAGGCTGACACAGGAGCAGCTGCCGAGCTGTGTGACCATAGCTGGCTCCACATCTCCTACTCTGAGTAAATCTTGGCACAAGGCAGAATATGGGCCTTTTATTCTTGTCCTGCTGCCTGGATGAAACCCCACTGTCTACAGATCAAAGGAGTTTGATGGACTGCCAAAAATAGTAACCTATACGTAAAACATGTGCTCCATTTATAGCGATCATTTGGAAAGTTTCCTGCTACTGCAGAAATGCAGATTACATTGATTTACTGTCTAGCACTGCAAAACACCGAGAAGCTTTTCAATGACTTCTATTGTATGCATTTGCAGAGAGACTGGGGAGATTTCTTCTTCCTTCCTTCCTTTCCCCTTTGGTATGTAATACATAATCATGTGAAGTACATGTTTCTGACTTTTTGCATAGCTTTAGTGAAGTGGTTTAATAGCTACTCTACACTTGGAGAGACACTGCCATTTATGCTTATGTCTGAGCCTTTGAAAAATAAAGTGCTTTTTTTTTAATGTAAAGGACATCTCTCTGTTATTTATGATATAATTCTATTTTACCCATCAGTTTACAGGCTTTCTGTTAGCTACAGAATATGTTCTGTGTGTTGTTTTCAGGCACTTTGATGGTTTTTGTGGGAACAGATCAATGCTTAGCATAGTTAAACAGGAAAGTATACATGAGTGCAGCCACCCTGTGTTTTAAGCACAAGTCTGAACCTGCACTTGAGCCTATCTGTGCTGTGGCCAACACACGCTTTCCAAACCCCATTGATGTTCTGTTGACAAACAAGCTACTTTCAGAGTCCTTTCTAGAAGGATCTTAATATCAGTGAACAGGCACACAGGTGCTGCATTTATAGACAATCTAAGCTCAGGTAGTTATTACAACGAGGAAAATGTACTACACTGGGATGTGGGAACTGTTGTGGACATTTAGAATTAAATTGGGGAGAATAGTAGTATTAATTCAGTAAGGCAGGCCAAGCTGCAGAGAACTAGTCTCTGTGTTAACCAAATGGGATTTGATATCTAGTTTACAAACAAAGCTGGAGAGAAAGGAGAGCATCTGTAGCTCTTATGACTCATAAGAAGGCCTGTTATTCCATGTACTCACATGTGCATTGTGAAGAGCAAATTTACTGAAAAATTCACTAATGCAAGAAGAGAATAAAAGCTGAAGAAACGAGCAGCGACAGTAACTGGTGGCCTACAACATTCCAGCCTGTTTGCAAACAGTTATTCTCTTTGGTGGATGATAAATAAGACAAACTTGCCCCTCGTTTCATGAATCATATTAAGGAAGGACATAGTAGTTTTCTCTCAAATAACTTATACACGTAACAATATTTAGAAATGCCTCTTTCCCCTTCCTGGTTTTAGTTTTCTAGACCCTTCTGCTTCAGACCCAAGCTGCTAATAGGCACCATAAGAGTTAATTATTCTATCTCTGGATACTATTAAATTCACCCCAATTCACTCTGCTTCCCGTCTGTTAACATCCTAAGGATCAAAACTAAATATAACTATTTCAGGCCAAGAGTTCAAAATATTACCATTGATATTACAACTTAACAGGAAAGCACGAGTTACTTTTCCTCCTACTAAATCATATCTTTCTGAGTTATGTTTTTGGTTTTTTTTAAAAACTCCAAAAACTGAAGAATTCTGTTTTTTTTCCCCGATTTTACAGACTTGGGATCCTAATTTCAAAGATTACATCAACCTGTTTTTATGTATCCATCATGTGTCAATTATCTGAAGCAGAAGAAATAATGACGCTAATCCAAAAATAGTAAAAAGGAGAAGGGTAGATTTGTTTCAGAAACAAAGATGGGCTTAGAATGGCGGAAAAAGAGAAAGCTTTTTCTCAGCTATTTTTCCTTTAATTGTGTATTACAAAGACATTTTTCTTTTAGATCTCTGCTGAATTCCTGGCAAGTGTTCCTGATAGCCACTCCATTTGCAACCTGCAGCTTTTGCACGGAAGGGGTTGTTTTAATTAGCTTATAAATGTTGCAGCCTCAGCAACGGCTTTTACAAGTTTCTGCACTGTCCTCCAAAGGGCCTCGTCTGAGAGTTGGATTTTACTGAAATCCGTCCCTTGGATCTAAGTGGCCACGGCTGTGCCCTGCACACTGCGGTGCACTCGCACTTTCCACGCCGCGTTGGCAAAGGACGGGCCCGCACCGAGCCGCCCGCCCCCGCGCTCCCCACGCGGCGCTGCTTTCCCACGTGCGCCCCGCGGCGCTGACGACGGCGCCCCCGCGCGGCCGCCTCCGTGCGCGGCCCGGCGGCCTCCCGGCTGCCCACCGCTCGTGTCACGCGCCGTGGAACTGCCTATTCACTAGTTTCGGCAGGACGTGCTCTGCCGAGATTTCCAGGCTCGAGGGCTATCACGCATCTGCTGTGGGGCGTGATGGCCTCTTCCCGAGACTGTGCTGGTGAAACGTTGAGGATTTGCATGATGCTACACTACTTCAAGCCTGCAAAGGTGATGGGAAAGTGATCTTTACAATAGCCACTAGAGAGAGTGAGGGTAAAAGAACTTGAAGATTAGTTTAAGTGATAGCCCCAAAGTACTAATTTTAATCTTTTTGTTCTGAAGAGCATATTAAAAACCCAGGCTCTGTGATTGCATGTCTGTAATACTCCAGCCTCTGTGTCAGGGTCGTGAATACTTCCTCAGAAATGGCACGTTGGAACGCAAGTGTAGACTGAGAAATTGAAAATTCCTGATTAATAATTCTATGCTGCTTGCAAAGTGTTTATCCATGTCAAGTACCTACCTAAGTTATGTTGTTTACAAAAAGACTTCAAATAGATTTTGTGTCAGCTCATACAAAATGCCCTCAGATGGAAAGCAAACACTGCAGAAATAAACATGCACTTTTGAGGTAATGCTTTTCAAACTGAGTAGTGGGACTGTCATGGACTTCAGCTCAAGCACCGACATTTCTCCCTTCACAGCCCACCATGCCAGACTCCCTCCCCTCCCAGTTCCACCCACAGTACTAGTCTTTTCCTTTCACCCTTTTAAGTTGATGCCCAGGACTTTTTATTAGCTATGGAGCTCTGCTTAGCTGTACAGCATGAAGAGCACACATTTTACCTTTTATATAGTAGTGTCTTTATCAGAAAAATTTAGCTGGAGCTAAATTTTTTTGATGTTCAGAGAGGTGGAGAGATGATGGTAGAGAGAAATAACCCAGGCCAGCTGAGTGTATTCTAACTGTTCCTTTAAGCAAAGACAGGGAGAGCATTACAGGCTATATCATAAGGTTTGGATGTGAACATACGTACACAATGCTTCATTCACAGGATTCCTGCTGTAAACTTTGTCCTTTACTGGGTGATTCAATCCTCTGTAATGAAAAAGTTGCCCCACTCTGATCTTTCCTGACTTTTTTTTTTCTTTCTGAACAATGGTAATAACAGAGACTAAACCAAAAGACAGAAAAAACATACTGCAGCTTGTGTTAAAAGAGCTCTGAAACTTTGTCACAGCCTCCACAGCTGCTACAGAAATTAATCTGATACCATGCTGCATTCCCTGTATGGTTAATTCACACCTCTCTAGTAGGTGACCTATCCAACTTGTGGACAGACAGGGCAGTAAGTGTGAAGACACCTGAATCCAGAAGCAGTACAGCTATGTTTGTGTCATCTATATTCCCTAGTTCTGAGAGGTGCTATGTCAAAGCATCAGCTCTTTTCCCTTGCTATCTGATCTAATCTTGTTGCTTGCTATAAAATAAGTGTTGCACTGTCTATGTTTTTGGCTGGCAAGGGTACCCCACTGATACAGTGCTGATTACACCACAGACACAATACACCCATGGAAACACCAAGTGATAATCCTTACCTCATTGCTGTTATGCTTCCAAATTTGCTACTTCTTTCAGATTATGTATTTATTCTGTGGACATTTCCTTCAGTAAGCATGTCTACTTTTTTCTAGACCTTTGTTTGCAAGGTATACAAGTATTAATGTGTGTATGCATTGAAATTGCTCTGTAAATTCTTAACTAGCTTAGAACATTTTGTTTCATCCTATGTTAAACAGGCACGCAAACTCGTAGAAACTTTCTGGTCTGTGTTTTAATGTTGAATATTATCACATGGCTTGAAAAACACCTACTTTCTGAATAAAATTATTCCGTTTTATGTACACAGATTGAGGAGACCGTAGCAAGTCGCTGTGCTGCTAGTGATATAACCATAGGAACATTGCCTGAAACCTGGAGAATCGGAAAATATTAAATCAACATAGCAGTTATTGCTAAACCCAGATCATATTCCAACAAAAAGAATATGAAAATCAATATACTAATAGACCATAGTCTTTTATTAACTACTGAGTGTTTTATTTTTTTTTTAAGAAGTGCAAAGTCTTTGTGCAAATTGGGTGCCAAGTTTCACTTTTGAAAGTCCAATGTTAATGCTGTGTGGTGGATATTGAAAAATTCAGTCCAGTAAATACAAACCTGACAGGTGTGTGTCAGTAAAGCAAATTCTAAAAATTCAGAGGATGCAAAAAAGACTCCAGAATATTTATTCCTCGAATGTGTTGTGTTTGGTATGTTATATGATAGCTGTTAGGTGTGCTCAAAGAACTACTTTATAATTGCATTCTCACAGTCCTTTTGTTTTTCCAAGGAATATTCCCCAGTGTTTCTCTTTTCCGTCAGATGTCTCCAGCATGACCACAGGAAGACTTTATTTCCCCCTTATGATGCAAGACTGTGTATCAACATAGGACCCATGCCATGCTGTTAAACTAACAATCATTCAGTAATTTATTTCTCTCTTGTTTCTCTCCAGTGGAAATACCTGATCCAAACTTGACCAAACTGACTACAGACATTTCTGTTGACTTTATAGGCTTTGGTTCAGACTCTCTCTGTGATATAAGAGAATCAGCTGTGTAGGACAAGGGTGTAATTCCATCAAGAGCTTCTGGTGACCTCATAAACAGTGAGAGCTGGCATTGACTTTAATGGGCACCACGTGGTTAAATTCCCATGCATCATTTTGAAAATGTAGGGCTTCATTTGATATTGCAGAACGATACCAGACCTACCATGTCAAATTGTTTCTCTTTCTTCTAAAGGAGCCACTAGCTTTATGTTACAGTCAGTACTCTTTGGTAGCAAATGAAATATTCCATTCTGGAACATGAGCATTTTCTCTGACAAAATGAACTTGAAAAGTGTGTTTCGTAGAAAAGCACATATTTGAGTTATATTCTTTTAAATAAACTTTCTAAAAAGATGGCAATAAATTCAAGGAAAGGTGTGGTTTGTGCAACATTGGCTTTACTCACAAATTGTAAAGTATGAGACATTTAAAAAAATTCGTACATCGGTTAGAAAAGATAGAAATGGAATTGTTTGGGGTCGATTGAAAAACTAGTCTATGTTAAACCTGATTTAAGTTAACTTTAGTAAGTTGACTCAAATTGCTAATATAGAACGGCCTCAGTTAAATTACTTTAACTAAAGCAGTTTAAGTACATTCAGTACACCAGCTTCAGGATTTTGTTAGGAATTTCCAAGGGTACTGTAAGGTTAACTTGAAGTTTTAATTTATGAAATCTGTTCTGTCACCTTTGTAAGGCACTTGCAGGTTTTCCCTTGCTTTGTCTCAGCCTAGATTTTGCCTATTGAAACCAGTTATAGCCATTGTGCATATCTGTAAAGTTGTGTCAGTTTCCAGTCTAGAAATAAAATCTGGCAGAGTGGCTATGATTCAGGTAAGCGTGTTAATGGAAACATGACTTAAGTTTCTCCACTTAGCCTTTTTTGTCATATATGACATCAATATATAACAAGGAGATAATCTAAGAACTGCTTATTGTGATGAGGGCATATCTGGAAAGGATCTATCGTTAATTCTGAGGGTGTGGATTAGTGAACTAACTAATCTCTGTTCTGCCCTCAGTGTTCTAAGTAATTTTATTGATAGCTTGGTCCACAAATAACAAAATCTTTGTGGCGTGGCTAGATAATATTCCTATACTGGATATGTCTAGGAGATGTTATTTTTTTAGTCAGCTTCAGGTAATAAATCACCTTGAATTTGAAGGAGGGTAGAGGATACCTTCTAGACAAGTTGTTAAAAAACGACTTACTGTGGCCTCTCTGCTCCCTTAATGTGAAGTCCCTGGTGTTTGTCATTCTCTGGGATAACATTTGAACTATATACATCACTGCTCCCTATGCCATATTGCACTGAAAAGTACATTTATTATGATGTGCATGGCTCATGATAGGGCATAGCACTTTCTTGTAGTTATATCCCATGTCCTATAGCCAGGTGGAATAATTGCTTATCTTAAATTTAGTTTTAAAGTCCTCTTAGAGAATTGCAAATGTGACTGTATGGGAGGAGGCTGTTTCTCCAGTGTTATTGTCATAATACAATGTATGTATATTTTAAACAACAAGCTCCTTCTTAATAGCACCCAGAATTATTCCAGTTGTAGTCCCATATCTGAGATAGTTAATCAATTACAGGCATATATAAGACTGTAATAGCCTTGGGATGCAAGCAGCATTCTAGTAGGTTGGATAGTTTGCGCAGGAGGAGGATTCCTAAGGCTTGTTGAATAAATAGAGGGATCTTCTCCGTGCTCCGTGGAAAATGATGTATGTTTTTGGTTTGTTTGTACTACTTTCTCCATATGAAACGTGTGTTTGGTCCAACAATTCTGTGGTTTCCTCACTTTGTGATAATAATTAACACCCTCACTGAAGTCTAAGCAGTGATGACATTTGTTTAAGGGCCTGACTCTGATTTTTGTTGCCGTTTTGCCTTATGTGAATTTCAATATGCAGTTGAAACCATTTTGGAGAATCTAAAGGTTCAGAGATTGTTGTTTTTTTTGGTCTTACTGACCATTTAGAAAGTCTTTCAGTCCTTCAGCCTTTGAGAATGCACAACCCCTACAGCCCTAAGTCTGAGTTTACAGTAGCAAAATGAAATGAAAGCCAGCTATGCAGGGTCCAAATGCAACAGGTTGGGAAATATTTGTGCTTTTTTTTCTGAGGAAACAGAGAAATAGATGTAATTAATACAAAAGTAAATTGGTCATGAAGGTAAATGGGTTAGGAGAGAAAAAAGAATTACTATCTTAAGCCTTACTTTAAAGGTTCTTCAAGCTTTGGTAAAATTTATTTTAGGAAAGATAACAATGGTTCTTTTCTCAATAATCTTGTAATAAAGATAAATAGTTTTGGAGTAGATGTACATATTTTGAACTTCCTTTCTGGAGAGAGCACAAAGAAAACCTGGCTTGTTTGTGGTTGTAGAAGAATCATAGGTGGCTTTGTATAAGAAAGGCAGGTAGCTGCCAGGGACATACAAACCCCCTTCCTCTTCCCTGATTTTTTTTCCATATTAACTTTTTTTCAGTATGTTGTCATTTTCCCCCCCTTTTTTTCCTAAATAAAGTGAAATGTCAAATCAGCAGAGAACTAAAATGCATTTATAAAAAAACAACCAAAAGGGCATCTGATGTTTTACAGACATTCCAACACCTTCAGGAAATTTGAACTCACACCAAAGGGTCTGATATTCATTTGAATCTCCATCTGTGCTGAAGCACATGTGGGCTCACAACACACATTGAACCACTACAGTGGAAAAAAAAAAAAATCCCTGGTCTTAAATTATAGCAGCTCTCTACAATTCTTCTGTAACCACAAAGGCTTCGGTAGTTTTGAGACATTGCAGTGGCTTTGGGTGATCTGATCACTGAGCTCAGTTTTGTTAAAGAAATCCTTTTGCTGAAAGGTATGGAAAAGCTGTAGGAGAAATACAGGGAGCTGCATGCTCACAGCATGAGGGTAGCTTGGAGGAAAGAGTTCAAGAAACTGATGTGGCAGCAGACACCCTACAGTCAGAGTTAATGCTGGAAACATTGCAATTTTAGTTCCCTCACCAGAGATCTCCATGCTTGCAGGAATGGAGGTAATCATTAGTCCTCAATGGGAATATGACCTTTTCCTTTAAGTATCTGTGTGATGCTTTTGATCCTTTTGACTCTCTAAGGGACAGATTAAATATGTGGCACAATGTCTACTCCTGAGTGAGGATTTAGCCTGGATTTTGGAAGCAGAGCTATATTGCCTACCCCATCATCATTTATCACATTCTCTGGGGAGTGTTCTCCATTTTTCTTCCCCTCCCCCCATACTTTTAGAAAATCCCCTTCTCTGGGGTTTAATATTGATCTCAGCTGCATTGGCCTTGGCTTCACTGCAGTTACTTCTGATTTTACGTTTAAACAGGTCTTATGTCTCAGATATCTTGTTAAACAAAGTACTATTCTGAGGCTCAGCTCTCATGCAACCCACGCTTCTCTTAGCACATTTTTCTGCGTGCATTTTAACAATAAATATCTTAAAATGATTTATTAGTTGGTATCACCCCATATTTCAATGGCATTCCCTGAGGATAAACCTTGCCCTATAATACTTGTATTCTGATTTAATGAAGCAGTGAAGCATGTGATTACCTTGAGGACCTGTGCAAATCCCATTAACTTCTATTAAGCCAAAGAATATGCTTTAGTGCTTCGCTAAACAGGGATGCTTTAGGCTGAATGTTTATGCTGAATCAAGTCTTAGCATTTTATTCCTTTTTGTTCCTGTTTCTCTTCTACTCTGTCTGATGATGTAATAATTTTTGTCTTGTAGTATCCTTGCATACTGCTTCCAAGTTAGAAGCTATGGTGGGACTGAAGGTCTCATTCAGGGGAGAATAAAATTAATCCATTCTGCAGCTGTGAACCAGAGAAGTCCCAGCAAGCTTTTCAGTAAAATGAAAAAGTGATGGTATGCCACGCTGGCTCATAAAAATGTAATTTAAGCACTGCCCTCTCAATAAAAATATCACATTTAGGACACAGTAATCCCCTTCTGAACCTTATCTTACTTTTCAACAGCTCTTTGGGCTCTTACAATTGATGCACTTTGAATTTCCTGTTGGTCAGGTAGCGTGACTTAATGTACCTCCCTCCCACAACCACAGCTTTGCGCTTCATTCTAAGAAGGCAATATCCAGAGTCAGGCAGAAAACTGAATCCATAGTCTAAAATTCAGTAAAGTCAGGAGCTTTTAGGAACCTAGTTGGCTGACTTTCGAACTACTAGTGCTCAGAGCTGTGGCCTTTACACGTATTGCACCAAAATGAATGAAACTTCAAAAATGCTTTTCAAATGTTTTCTCAAGACTCCTGCCAGACTCTTTGCCTTCTTTTAGTACTTTTTTCTTTTTAATAAGCTCCTGATTTATGGCAAGAAATCACCAGACACCTAGATTCTCTGAGTTTATTAATATAGACAAATTCTTTGGTGTTAGAAAATAATTGTAAGAATATATATTTTTTCCATACTGGGTTGAGTCACTAGTAGACAAGTGCCCTAGTCCTCCTCCCAGCTATGGTCTGGAGATTGTATTTCAATACAAGGAAAAAATAACCTTTTCCAGTTCCTGGCTCAATAAAGTCATTATATTCACTGGGGGTAGAAAGATGATTCCTTTCTTGTCCCTGTTGTATTCTGCATCTTACTTATATAAAAAGATTTGTTTGCTCTGCCGTAGCAGGTACAGTGTAGTTAATCTTCCAAATAGGAGTCAGCTTCCTAGCTTCCATGTCTGAATTGCACTGGTGATTTATATGCTCACAGTCTGTTTTCATGATATCTTTCCTGGCTGTCTTGTATCTCTCCCCTGTGGAGCACTGGGCCTTAAAATCATTGCAGTAAGGACAGGCAATCAGTCTTTTTTAGATATGTATTGGATTTTACTGGTGCCTGAGCCTATAAAACGTGCCAGTGTCTTTTGTGGTTCTGGCAAGGAAACTTCAGCAAAGTGTGGAGTTCTAGGTTTGGATGACAGAAGTGCTAGTTGTGACTTTTTAAGCAAAGTTTTCTTTTTTATTGTTCTTTTCATCAGATAATGCTGGAAATATATGAACAAGTTTCAGAGTTTGGGAACTGCAGTATAGTGTTTCTGCTCAAGATCGCAGAGCCATATGTTAGCTTCAGATTCTCTCTTTGGAAGCAGCCTTGTCGCAAAATGCAGCTTGGCTTCATTTGGGTAAGGGATTTAAGAACGGCCACATCAGACAGGCCAAAGGCCTCTCCATCCCAGCAGCCTGTCTGACAGCAGTTAATAGTACATACATAAGGAATACTTGTCTGCTTAAGGCCAAACATATACTGCAATTTTTTGTCCCAATGCACATTGTAGGTAGTCAGCCATGTGCTGTTTAACTCTGCAATTAATAGTCCTTGATAATTTTTTCCATTACTATTTCATTTCACTTTTCACACAATATAAAATCATAGCACGTGCAAGACCCTGTAAAAAGAATTCACGCAACTTGCGTGTACCTTGCATGAAGTGTTTGGAATGAAGAAGCTCTACTTTGGGCTTGTCGATTGCTACTTTTGTTTTACAATCTCTAATTCTGGTATGGGAAGAATCCATGAATTGTTATTTCTGTCCACCTCTTCTTGCCATTCATTGTTTTTTTAGACCTTATCTACTGCTTCCATGGCTTATTCTCCAAGCAGAACAGTCCTAATCTACCCAACCTTCTTCATACAGAAACTATTCCACACCTTTGTCCTTCACTGAAATTAGATGATGGGTGCCATTTGAGACAAAATAGGGTATGTGGGACACCTATATATGGGGCTAGCAGATACAGAAAACTTGTGTCTTTCTGGAGTGACAGCTAGTGAGCTGGCTAGATATCATCAGGATTTTCAAATACTGCAAAATACATCTGTTTGGCAATTGCATTGCATATGTCATTTATTTAATTCTAGTTTTTATTATCTGTGCCATGCAGATTTGTTTCAATTTACAGTAGTATAAGTTAGGTACAACACCCATTTTTGTACATTTCTGCTTATTTGTAAAGGCTTTGCACAAAATCCTGTTTTCTAAGAAAACAGTAAAAACAACTAACAACGTTTTAATCCTACTTGTAGTATCTTAAATTTCTTTCATCACTCAGGTCAATGTTACACATTTCCTCTCAAGTCTACACTCTTGTGACTGTTTCTTCGAAAGACTTCTGGCTTATTATTTGTTTTGATGACTTTAAGGCAATCATTCAACTCCACATTAGTTTCAAGGAATCTCTAGGTCCATTTGACTTTGCCTAGACTTAGACTTTCCTGTGTCCTTGGGTATCATTTTCTGCTGTTTCCAGGTATTTCTCTACATAAATATATCTTTAACTTAACTTGCTGAATCCAGAGACTTTATATAGATCATTGATAGGCAATTAGCGACAGCTTTGAAAGCCTCCCATCTTTTAAGATTTATTCAGAAATTCAGTTTACAAAAATAGAGATTGCAAGAGAGTCAAATGACTGCAACTGAACAGAGGCAAAAAAGTATCTAAGCAAGGTAGTAAAATATACAGACATCCTTTAATACATGTTAGTTACCAATTAAATATGAATCCATTTCAAGATTTACTTTTATTTTGTGAGTTAATTGTACCAGATTTAAGGTTTTCACCAACTCTTCCTTTTCTGCTCTTAGACGTAAATTGCCATGAAACAGTGGGGGCTGGAAGTAGCCTCTGGGGATTATATAGTCTAACTTCCTCCTCAGAGTAGATCCAGCTAAAGCAGGTTCCTCAGGGCCTGGTCCAGTCACATTTTGTGTATCACCAAGGATGGAGACTCTCTGGGCAACCACTTAAATGTTGGTTTTGGGTGGGTTTTTTTAATCTAGTTAACATTTCTTGTGATTTTTACAGGACAATTGCTTTTACTGTAGCCTTCCATGCAGGTACAATATTTGACTGATCTCTTGTGTAATTACAATTCTTACATCAACTTCTAGCATTGTCCTCTGAAATGAAGCTTTGAGAGAGGACCACATCTTACAAAATTGCTTGAATTTAAGGACTAAATATTGTTTTGAATATTAATAGTCTGTCTCCCTGTTTTGTATTCTCTGATCACTTACTTTCTTGAAGGTTTTGAGAAGAATCAACAGGCAGGTTAAACAGATGGATGGATAGGCAAACAGCACTACTGTAGATGTTTTATTTGTTAGAAAGATCAAAATAAAAATACTGAATTTGCCTTCAAAAATATGTCTTTAAGTCTATTTTCTAATAACAAGAATCTAATTAATTTAGATTGTTTGGGGTTTTTTTAAAATCTTTTATTCTCTTTAGGTGTAACATCAATATTAAATTTAGCAGCTTCTAAGATCACATCTCTACTAGAAAATCAGACAGTTCTAGGGAATGTTATGAGTGCTTGAATGGGTTGTCTCTACTGCTAAACCATTGGAAAAGTCCCCTGCAAGTTTTTGTCCAGAGACAACTACCAATCTCATAAAGAGCATCTGGGCATGATTTAGAAGCTGGAAGAGACCATCGTTTATTCTCAGCAGTTTTGGAAATAAAAGAGGGTTTAAATGTATATGCACAGTCCATTACATATTGTTTGCCTTGATGAGAAAGAATGGTTATTTGTTTGTTAAATTTTACTTGTACAGACTTTTACATCTTTTACCAGATGAAACTAAACTGATTGAATTTATATATATTTTTATATATAATACAATACTATATAACTTATTTCTAGTGAATCTATTTTTGAGACTCTCACAGAAGGAATAACTGAATTTCTGATCTTGACAGTTTGTCTTTATTCCTTTTCGACCATAGATTACTACATGATGCTGGTGTTCCATTTATTCTTCTTACTTTCCCATAATTAAAAGTAGCATTTGCTTCTCAAAAATCTGGAGTCTTCTCTGCACCTAATATTTACTGATTCATCATCTTTGGTAGAATATGAATGAGAGAGAGTTAGAATTATATTTGTGGTGAGTGATGAACAATTGTGAATCCAACACCAGGAGCTAACTTCCTAACTCTTGCTCATTTGTCATCACAATGAACTCTGCATTCATTCATGCATTGAGTAGATGTGTTGAGCATGTGAATGCCTAGTCCTTGGAGATTTAAGGACCTCGGGCTCACACCATCAGTAGTATTTAAGGATATAACTCTTTTTGGATCTAAATTCCAGAAATTTCAATAGATTAAAATTACTATTGCTTTTAGGTGTTTTTCTGATCTGTATGAGACTATCTGATCTTCATTCTGTCTCTTGCCTATGTCTTCCATCTCAGGGGGCCAGGTGCCTAGGTAACAGGTGGTTTAACTATTGAAGACTGAGGCAAAGAAGGCATTAAGTATCACAGAATTGCAGAATCACAGAATGGTAGGTGTTGGAAGGGACCTTTAGAGATCACCTAGTCCAATTCCCCTGCTAAAGCAGGTCCACCTAGATCAGATTGCACAGGAATGTGTCCAAGTGGGTCTTGAAACCTCCAGAGGAGGAGATTCCGCACCCTCAGTGGATACCTGTTCTGCTGATAGATGGAGTCAGCACAAAGGACACAAGCATCAAATCAAAAGGAAACAGACTGACTTTTACTTATGTCTAAACCACTAAGATACAAGTCAAAGAATGGAGCAAATTTAGCAAAGCAGCAGAGAGAATAAGTAAGGCAATGCAGTTTATAAGTACATAAAGTTAGTGATAGTAATTAAGAAGAATACATCATCAATCACCTTAATTATCAGCATCCAGATGTGCACCTGCCGGGGAGCCCCTGTTGCAGTGAGGATTTGGAGAACCTGTCCCAGCAATTGGGAAGTCCTACACAGTACACCCACTCATAGGTGAGGACTCCCAAAGTTGCTGCAAGAGAGTCCAACTTTATTATATTATTGAATAAACAAGTTACCTAAGTTCTAATGCAGAACCTCTGTTTTCTCACACTGTTGAGATACCACCCAGAGCTTGGCCACGGCGCAGGGAAGAACCAAAGGAGTTTCTTTATCTGTTTGGCTTTGATCACATATTTTTAAACAAGGCCAGACACTTGGTTTCACAGCCTTAGCAACCTGCCTCTGAAAAAGCAAAGGAATGCATTTCATGATATCTATCTTCACTAATAATTATATTCTGTCTAAGCCATGTCTTTCACTAATAATCATACACATTTCACTGAGAATCAGATACTAATTGTAGATAATTTTTGGGTGGGAGATTCATATAGAGGTCAGCTTTAGTTTGAGGCCTGCTGCTCAGGCCTCAGCACTTCAGTAGCCTGTTCGAATGCTCCTTCACACTTACAGTAAAATAGTTTTTCCTTATGTTTAAATGGAACTTTTTATGTTCTAGCTGTTGTCCATTGCCTCTTGTCCTATCACTACAGAAAAAAGGTGCCAGCCCATCCTCTTAACATACACCTTTCAAATATCTGTAAATATTAATGAGATTCCTTGTCAGTCTCCTCCAGGCTGAACAGTCCCAGGTCCTGCAGCATTTCCTCATAAGATGCTCCAGTCCCCTCATTGTCTTGGTTGCCCTGCACTGGACTCTCTCCAGAAGTTCTCTGTCCCTCTTGAGCTGAGGAGCCCAGAACTGGACACAAGACTCCAGATGAGGCCTCACCAGGGCAGAGGATAGGGGGAGCAGAACTTCCCTCGACCTGCTGGCCACACTCTTCTTGATGCATCCCAGGATGCCATTGGCCTTCTTGGCCATGAGGGCACATTGCTGGCTCATGGTTAATTTATTATCAATCAGGACTCCCAGGTCTCTCTCCGCAGAGCTGCTCTTCAGCAGGTCAATCTCCAGCCTGTACTGATGCATGGAGTTATTCCTTCCCAGATGCAGGACTCTGCACTTGTCCTTGTTGAACCTCATGAGGCTCCTCTCTGCCCAACTCTCAAGCCGCTCAAGATCCCGCTGAATGGCAGCACAGCCTTCTGGGGAAATCAGCCAGTCCTCCTAATTTGGTGTCATCAGACTTGTTGAGGGAACCCTAAGTTCCCTCATCCAGGTCATTGATGAAGATGTTGAACAAGACTGGCCAACCCCTGTGGAACTCCACTGGCCACAGGCCTCCAACTGGATTCTGTGCCATTGATCACCACCCTCTGGGCTCTGTCATTCAGCCAGCTCTTAATCCACCTCACTGTCCACTCATCCAAGACACACTGCCTGAGCTTTCTGATGAGGATGTTATGGGAGATAGTGTCAAAAGCCTTGCTGAAGTTAAGGTAGATGACATCCACTGCTCTCCCCTCGTGTAGCCAGCCAGTTATACTCTCATAGAAGGTTATCAGGTTGGTCAAGCATGATTTCCCCTTAGTGAATCTGTGTTGACTCTGGTTGATAACCATCTTTTCCTTCGTGTATTTAGAGATGACCTTGAGGTTGAGCTGTTCCACTACCTTTCCAAGGATGGAGGTGAGGCTGACCAGCCTGTAGTTTCCTAGGTCGTCTTTCCTTCCCTTTTTGAAGACTGGAGTGACAATTGGCCTTTCTCCAGTCCTCAGGCACCTTGCCTGTCCTCCACAATTCTTAAAAAATGATGGAAAGTGGCTTAGCAAGTACCTCAGCTTTTTCCTCATTCTTAGTCCCTAAGCTTCCCCATCTGTCCATTAAAGATGAAGGTTACCTTTAGCCCTCTTTTTGTTGCTAACATATTTATAGAAACTTCCTGTTGTTTTTTACAGCAGTGGCAATTTTAAGTTCTAACTGTGCCTTGGCTCTTCTAATTTTTGCCCTGTATAACCTTAGAGCCTCCGTGTAGTCCTCTTGAGCTGTCTGACCCTTCTTACAGAGGTCATAAATTCTTTTTTTCCTCCTGAGCTCCATCAGAAACTCCCTGTTCAGCCAGGATGATCTTCTGCGCTCGTCTCCCCCCAAGCCCCCCTTCCCCCACCTCATCCTCTTGCACATGGGAGCAGCTTGATCCTGCACCTTTAAGATTTCCTTCTTGAAGAATGTCCAACCTTTCTGGACTCCTTTGCCCTTCAAGACTGTCTCCCAAGGGACAATGGCAACCAACATCCTAAACAAGTCAAAGTCTGCCCACCATAAATCTAAGCAGTTCTGCGGATCGCTAGCCTTGCTTCTCTGAGGATCAGGAACTCAGTCATTTTGTGATTGCTATGCCCAAGAGAGCCTCCCACAAGACCTTTTCTGTTCACAAACATCAGGTCCAGCAAGGTGCCTTCCCTTGCTGGCTCCCACACCAGCTATATAAGGAGGTTATCTTCCACATGCTACAGGAACCTCCTGGACTGGTTCCTCTCTGATGTGTTGTTTTTCCAGGAGACATCTGGTAAGCTAAGGTCTGCCATGAGAACAACGGCCAGCAATCTTTTCCCAGCTGCCTAAAGAACATTTTGTCTACCTTCTTATCCTGGTTGGATGGTCTATAACAGACTCCTACCATGATATAAGCCTCGTTGTCCTTCCCCCTGACTCTTACCCATAAACGCCGACCCTATCATCGCCATCACTGACCTTAAACAGTTGAGACACACCCTAAGATAGAGAGCTACCCCTCCACCCCTCCTGCCCTGCCTGTCCCTTCTGAAGAGTCTGTATCCAGCTAGTGCTGCACTCCCGTCATGTGACATCCCACCACGTTTCTATAATAGCAACAGTATCATGCTTCCCTTGGTGCACAATGGCTTTCAGCTCTTCCTGTTTGTTGTCCACGCTGTGTACATTGATGTAGATGCATTTCAGGTGGGTTATTGATCCAGACACTGTTTGGGGAGGAGAAGTCCAGGAGAACCCCACATGACCATTTTCAAGTGTTTCCATGGCCTCCAACAAATTAACTTTTGCCTCTCTGCTGCTGAAGGTTTATCTCTGGCCTCCACTGAGGCAGCAGACCAAAGGATGCAAAAGAGTAGAAGCATTAAGAGCTGTAGGAGGAGTAAAAATGTGAAATCAAAAGAGCTGCAGGAGGATATCTACAGACTGCATAACACCAGAGACAAGAAAAAGAGTCTGATGAAATCTGCTCCAAGAACTTGTAGCTGCAAGGGCCTGAAGGGAATATAAGAAATAAGGAGAGAGGCTGACAGAACCACTGGTGTCAGAGAACAGTACAATGGTGAAGGCTGCAAGATTCTGACTTCTGGCATCAGGCAAATGGCTCCTGCTCTTACTGCAGATCTGCAGCTACACAAAAAGTTCAGAGTCATGATTTCAGACAAGGGGCTGGGATCTGTGCCAAGAGCAGAACCCGAGTTTGCCAAGCCTAAGCCTCAGCAGCACAAGAGGCAATACACTAAACCAAAAGAAATTCCATTTAAACATAGAAACCCTCTTTCACTGTCATCAGAGTAGTCAAGCAGGATGACCAGAAAGTTTTCAGAGTCTCTGTATCTGAAGATATTTCAAAATGCAGCTGAACATAGTCCTGAACAATCTTCTCAAGTTGATGTTTGTTTGAGCAGGAGTTTGTAGTAGATAATTTTCCAAGGCCCCTTCCAACCTCAGTAATTCTGTTTTTCTTTCACCTAGTAGAAGGTCATGAAGACATATCAAAAGAGGATGAATTAGTGAGAAGTGATAAATTATGAGCTTCTGGTACCCAGACTAGTTCATTAAGAGCTAGTTGAGATACGTATGATCTGTGTATTGCTGTGCAGGCATATTCATATGTGGAAAACAAGTTTCTGGATCCAGATGGGGCTTAAGGAAAGTCTAGCCAGGGCTGTTCTAGCCATGAACAGATGTGTGATTCAAGAAACACATTTAAATATTCAAAAATAGACCACTTAGACCATTTAGATACCACCTGATTTAGGTGTAAATCAGGCCTTTTTTTTTTTTTTTGCTTAGGTTCCTGAATTTTCTGTGAATCTATAAGTGACCAGCTTGTTCATAATTTTCCATGTCCAGGAAAGAATCAAAAAAGAAGTGAAAAAGGTCATATTCATCTCCAAAATAGAAAACAAAAAGAGATTTTTTTTTTACTGTCTTTCTGTACATTCCTGCCTTTGAGGCCATATCATTGCTTTTGCTTTGTGCCAGCAACCCTGCATTCTTAATTTGAATATGTATGTAAAATGGATGACCCTCACCTTCCCACAGCTGTGCAACTATTATAACCTTATAACTTCAAATAATGTTTTACAGCTGGGGCACAGGGCTAAAGTAATGCATGTGGTTACTTCTTTATATATGGTATCCTTCAGTTCCAGTATGTGTCTGCTGTTCCTCAGTAGGGCACATACTGACACACAGTATTTTGCTCCCTTTTCCTTCTTACACTTCTCTTTTAACCAGATGTAACAAACTCTTTCCTAAGCTGTTCTGTCTCTGTTGCTATGTATGTTGACACCAACGGACTTGTGAGTGAGTAGGCCTGTCAGCAGTGGATATTGTTCTCTTCCATTGTCATTGGAATAATGACTTCTCTTGCTTTGTATGGTTTGGTGTCCTACAACTCAATAATCCAGTGCAGGCTTCAGTGCCTGACTGCAAGACACCAGTATGTAATTTGCCTAAAAGCCTAAACAAAGGAAATCCCTTGACTTTAGGACAAGAATATATCTTGTGTTCCTAGTATTCTTCACACTAGAGATCAAAATTGCTGTCCCCCTTCATTTCTCTTTGAAGTCAGTCATTCCTCATACCTGCATGACTAGATTCCCTTAAACCACAGCAAACAACATAATATATAATTATGTTACAACAGTGAGATTTTATTTGCTATTTTAAATGTTTCCCTTGTTTTTTGTTTTAACCCTCTAGAATAAAATGTGCTGAAGATGGCTTTCAGCTGCTGTATTTTTGGGTAAAGCCAAGTGCCTTGGAAGTGCAGGTATGTTTACATCTGGGTTTTATTTCTGGCCCACCTTTAATAAAGATGCAACAACGATAAAGCAAAACACAACACAACATGATAATATATGGCACATAATAAAGAACTGCCGTAAGTACACAGGGGGCTCAATTTTGCTTTCACTCTATCTCTGTGAAACTCCATTGTTCAAGACTAAACGTTTACAATTGTCAGAGTTCTTTGTGGTTCAAAAGGAGACATTTTCCAGAATAATGAGGTCACTGGTTCCCATTTGCCATTCCACAATATTCTGTTTATTCGTAGAATCCCTGTTCTTTCAGCAATAGCTGATGCTCTCTATAGCTGTTACTCCTGGGGGAATTGAGACTTTAAACATTCATTAAAAAGTGAATTGCTATTGTTGACAAAATACAGATGGCCAAGCATGAACTACTGACACCTACAAGTACACTTCCAGTGTAGTGCATAGTGATGTGGCCATGTGAATGTTCTGGTTGCTTTTACCAAACCAGCGTGTCCTTTGTTACCTGATTCGCCCTGCTGTATGCTCATATTCCTCTGCCTAAATACAGTGCAAGCTGTTAAAGTAATCTCTTTAAAAAATGAACTGAACTTATTTCTGCTTTTAGACCGAGAAAAAAAATGCTCTCTCACACAAAACTGTTAGTGAACAATATTCGTACTAGACTCAGCTCACAAAATAGTTACCCTGTGTCAAAGCTCTGCTTCAGGCAAATGCAAACTCGATGACTCGCAGAGGCTCTATCTGAACTCTGGGATGTGAACCACAGCCATGTCCCTCATCATCCGTGGAAACTGTGATGTGGAGGCAGAGGGTGGAAGGGAGTTAGAGTGGAAACAGGGTGCAACTGGGACACACACACACACAGCTGTGGGAGCTGGAGAGCGTGTCTGGATTCCACAGGTTAGACATAACCATGCCTTTAAATCAGCCATGTATTTAGTTTATTAAGATCCAGTCGACAAATTTAATCTCTGTAGACTACCGTTAGATGCTACACTAGGGTCTAGCATGCAGCATTACACTTGCATAATGGTACTTACTGCACTCCAGGTTAATATGTTTTGGAAAAAGCTAAGGGAACACTCCAGCATTTAACAATTTCAGCTCTGGGAGTAATGTGTGACAAGCTGAGACACTAATATATAGCTGGTTGAGATTTTTGCATCTTTTTAAACACTTCTAGAGATAGATACTTTTGGAAGATAGGTAGAAAATGCAGCTCTGGGTTCTTTGAGGCTTAAGGGTTTTTTCCGTTTTTGCATTTTCTGTTCATCTCCAATATATCTTACTTTTATTTTCTTATATATACGATTAATTTTTTTAACTGTTTTTCTACTGCTTTATTTAAACTCTTCATTTTTATCCTTCCATTTATTTTATTTACAGTTTTATGGTCCTGCATTCTTCCTCATACTCTCTTTTTCCTCTTCTTTTTTTTTTTTTTTAATCATCCTTTGGTTCATGCCCTTTTTTTCTAGGTGTGGCAATTGCAATTTGCCATTGTTTCCTCTCCAAATGGTTATGGTATTTCCTATGCTATTTTGTGTGTGTGCATGTGTCTGTTTGTGTGTATAAAAAAGAGAGAGGAGAAGATACTGTGAGGCTGCCAGCAAAAGTCAAAATTGGAGGAGACAGGAGAGCAGAGGGAGTAAGAGACTGTCTTATTGAACTTGGAGAGGAATGAGGCCCACCTGGGGCCGAACCAGCCATTGGGAAGATTAAGGAAATAAAATAATTACGGAAAGTTAGTGCTGGAATTGTGAATGGGCCTGAGAGACCTGGCTGAGGCTCAGGAACTGGGAGTGGTGGCTGCCTGAGCCGAATGAAATACTCAGTCACTCAAAAATGAACACATAAGAATAGAGCTGACACACTGAGAAATTGTACTTTTGTACTTTGACTTGACATTTTTAGCCTTATCAATTGAAAGACGATGACTTTTTCTTTTCTAAAGAATGGAATTCGAAAAATGTAAACCCAGGTCTACTTGGTGAACATTAAGAAGTACTGTGATCAAATAGCCAGAAACAAGAACACAGTCCGTAAGGAATAGCTCCTCAAATCTCTGACCTTTCAAATCAGATCAAGGCTCTCAGCATCAATGCAGGGAAACACAAATGGGGTCAGCACAGTTAAAACAGACATAGTTGTGAGCTTAAGGTTTCTACTTCTCCCTGGTTTTTCATAAAGAAGACTTAAGGTAATCTCTTTCTAACTGAGTGGGTATTGTCTGCTTCTGAAATGCATAATCCCAAAACTGATGTTAAAATGTAAAGAACAGGATTGTAGTTTGAAGATTCATTTTTTTGCATAATCATCGAAATGACGAGTGTACAGTAGTGTAAACCACTCAGTGGCTTTTGTGTTGCTCTTTCTTTGAACTTTAAAAAGGTCATAGAAACAAATGCACTTTAATAAACAAAAATATTTTCTTTAAAACTAAGAATATAATACCTTTCTTTAAAAAAATCCCAACACTAAATTTTTTCTGATTTTGTTTTCTAAGACAGTTTTCATAAGAGCAAATATATTTATTTGGTTGCATGTGTATTTTTTAATCTTAAATGAGATATGGCTAGAAGTTTAGCACCAGATCTTTAGCTAGCATAAATTGTCACAGCCAATAATGCACTTCAGGTTCTATCTATACGAGTGATACAAATAGGCCAGCTTAGAAGATGCAAAAAGGTGGCAGATGAAAATGATATGATCATTGCAGCTTTCATTATCATCTGTGTGGACCGTGATATCAATTTGTCTATATAAACATGCTACACATGCCTGGTTTTTAATTTTTCTTCGGAGGTATCTCTTATTGGCTACTATTAACAGAATGACTGTACTTATGGTCTGATGCTGTATAAAAGCAGCTCTTTTGGTTCTATGGCATATAAAAAATTTGTAAATACATGCGTATTTTAAGTCAGGTCTTGCAAAGTGTGAAACTTTCTTATGAAAGGGAAGCAAGTTTAATGCAGTAATAAATGAAATGGAAGATTCTTCTATTCTAAATCTTGATTAATACTATCAACACTTTATGACTAAGGGATTTGAGGAATGATGGAGTAGGAATAGGATAACAGAGATCTGAGTAGGGTTTATTCTTTTCCATTTGCAAAGAAAGAGGAAAAAGAAAAATCATCTCTTTTAGTCACCATATGCAACTTTTTTTTCTAATCCTCGCTTGCAACACTGAGACGATAAATGAAAATTACATCAGAGCACACCATTATGCAATGGCACAACTCATGCTACCAATTTTTGTAGGTTCTTACCAGATCACTGCAGAAGATATTCTGTTTTGAAATGCTTGGAGGGCCCACCATATACTAACTTAAGAGTTATTGGTTGTGGGTAGAAAAAGACCGAAGGCATTTCCTTTCATTGTTGTGAACGATACTTGGAAGTTCTCCTTTTGCAGTGCTATAGAAAACAACAGCAGAATTTATGCAGCATTCATAGACAGCAGATTTCCCCAGACGCTCCAGAAATGCTGTCAAATTAAAACTGGTCTTCAGGAGAGCTTCATATTTTGTTTTTATTGGCCGTATAACAATAATTCAAGTGTGAATAAAGTGAGTGTTATTTACTTGCTGGTGGAAGTGTGGATATTGTGGGATACAAGGTGAATTTTCTTATACTTACTTTCTATTCAGGTGAAGAAGTTTTAGACTTTCTAAATGATAGCTACGGGAAACACAATCAGGAACTATAGACACTACCTACACCGAAATCACAAGCAAATCTCGATTTCTCTTTGGCCCGACTCACGACCTATTTTCAGCTATTAAAACTGTACATTCTCTTTCTCCGATATTCACTTTTATAAATCTTGTCAAACACTTCTATACCCAGAAGGTGCAATATGGAAATTCCAGGTTATATATTTGGGAAGAGTTTTCTCTAGCCCTGTATATTTGCTGATACTCCCTATCACTGAACATGAATGCAGATTGTGTTTGCACTTAATGCGATAGATTCAATGTTTGGCGCATAGCCTCTGAAAGGAGTTTGATGCTATACTATCCTAATGCCTTTACATTTGGATAGATTCAGATCTGCAAAATTCTTGAGGCTTCCCCATCTCCATGCCTGCCTGAGCAACAGCTGGTAAGCATGGCGTGGGAGCCTACTTTCCTGTTCTCTCTTACTGCTGGCTTATAACAATGAGAGGTGAGCAAAGGCTTCAGTGGACAACGATAGCTGCTATAAATAAGACAGTCTGAAGATTAGTTTGCTGACTGCTCAAAGGGAAGCAGATTAATTGCTCATGGAAGCAAGCAGAAAGACATTTTGAATTCTGCTGCCTTTTCTTGGTTACCCTATGGAAAAGACTGCTATGAGGTGCCTCTCACATACAGCCATGCTAGTGGGACAGGCTTAGCCTTCTGAGTTGTTTCATATTTTTCATTAAGAGCATAGAAACAAATGCTTGAAAACTTGTGAATACTTGGATCTGAATGGATTTAAGACAGGTAATTATGCTCCATTCTTGTGAAAGGATGCTGAGAAGTACAGCTATATTTTATTAATTATGCTCTGCCTGAATTTAAGATAAATGGTGTAGAGTTCTAAGTGATTTTTCATTATCATCATAAGACATGGGATCAACTAGGCACATGACCAAATGTGTACTGTATGGCAATCTGTCTGCAAAAAAAGAGATTGGAAAAAAAATCTTAAGGATTGATTTAAAGGTGTGGCTTTTACATGAATCAGCAAGGATAAGTCAGTCCTCAAGCTTTTTGCTTCTCTTTGAAGACTGAGGAAAGGAGGAATTGTCCTCCTTCTGTACATCCAAAGTTATTAACGTACATGAAACAAAAAACTCTACCTCAGAACTGTTATTTAGCTATAGCTAACAGTGAAACTTCACCTGGCTTATGTTAGTGAGAGTTATGTATTGGATTTGGCAGAATCTCCATCTTTGGCAGAATCTCCATCTATCCCCATTAGAGTGCTCAGCTCTACTAAGGACAGACTCACTTTTTCATTAAGCCTAAGAAATATATGAATATTTTATTAATCTTAGAATATTCCTTGTCTACAATAAATAAGATGCTTAGCATATAATTCAAGTTGGATATATTACTGATTTTTGGTGTACTATGTAATTCATTTGCAGAGGGAAACCAAACCTACTTTCACTGGTCTGTATCAATTTGCGTCACACTAAGCAGAGAAAGAGGTAATTAATAATGCTAATACTACTTCTAAGGAGTTGTTAGAATTTACTTGACTTTAAGGATTAGCATGAGTTTAGATTTGGCTATTCCTAAAGTTGAAAATAAAAGCGTCTTTATTTTTCAAAATACACAGAGAAAAGGATACTTCCTAAGTTCTGTCGTAACACCGGACAAAAATATCCATGATTAGGAAATGTAAATCGACACCTTGTGTAAAAGTTCTATTGATTTTGACCAAATGGGAAAAAACTTATTTTATTAGACATGTAAAAATGGAGTATTACATTAGCAGGAGAGAGTGGAAAGAGGAGATGACTGACAACAGGCAAATTTAACTTTGTCTCTTCTTATAAGTAGGATGTAATAACTCTTTAAGCTATGGAACAGATGGACAATGTTTCACTGGGAGCTATGCTAACGAGTGGCTGGAGTAGGCTGCATGGAGCACTTGTCTGTCCAACATCTCAACATGTGATCAAGCCCACTCAGTAAAGTGTTTGGATATTTTGTGGTTTGCCTAAGTACAAGCCTCACTAGAAAAGCAGATTTCCACTGGTTTTGTGAGCCATTGTGTCAGGAAGATAGGTCAAGTAAGACCTACTGTATTATTTAGAAACGTAGGAGGGAATGAAGTCTGATGTGCTGGATATTTTCAAAGAGTTAATGAACTAACATGTGTTTATACTTACTACTGATAATCTTTCTTTGGAAAACCGGTCTAACTTCTTAACTGTACAAATTTGGCATCCTATATGATCTAAATTGGATTTGAAAATTACATTTGGATACAAATAATAAATCCCCATCCTACTGGTTATATACAATCACTTTATTATGTTTGATAAGAATGGAAAGCCAAAGGATTTGACAGTCCCAGAGCCTGGCCTGTAAAATGAAATTCTTGAATGTAAATTAGACAGACTAAACGATCCTTTAAAAGACCCTGGATAGAGAAAAAAAATATATTTAAAATCCAATAAACTTTAGACCTCCTTCAAATGGTTTAAAATGAGGTCCAGAATGTTTGCTAAGTAGTAACTCCACTGGTTTTGACTTTAAAAAAATAATGTACAGTTACTGTATTCACCTTGCAGAAATAAATATGAAACCGTATGGGGAAGCATATTTCCAAGAATGTATTCCAATTCACGATTAACTAACTGTATGCTGCTTTTATTGATCAGACGACAGCAAACTTCTTGAATTTCTTTCAATCATTAAAGACAATAATTTCAACTTCTATGTGCCTTCTACTAAGCAATGCACACAAAAGAATGTGCTTTTGGTAGAAATGCTCAATTGCTGTCAATAGTTTTTTATAAGGTAGAGGTATCATAAGTAGGGATGAGGTATTTTTATGTTACTAAGTTGCATATACCATTTGCTATGCTGGTAAAAAAGCACAAAAGAGCCTTTGTTATACTCTCAGTAGAGCTATTTATACATTGTGACTTACTGTGTCCAAGGACTGCTTCCTGCTTCCGTTAAAAAGTAGTGCCTCCAAATAAAATAAAAGCCATAAACCCTGACATTACTCAAGCCCTGTCTATTGAAACAACTAAAAAAATCACACATGATTTTGTATTGCTTATATGGAACATGTTCTCTTGAGTTTACTTAAACACAGTTCCAGATGAAGCATACTGTGAAAGTGATGTCTTCCATACTCAAAGAAGCAGAAAGACCTTTTTTTTGACTTTTAAAATAATGATGGTCAGAGCAATCAGGTGCATCTACAGGGTATAGCTGAAGCTAGGGAGGACTGCAGCAGTTTTCATCATTGTATAGACTGTAAGCTATCTTGACAGCAATTACTCTTTTTTTGTCTTCTGCTTGAACAGTTTGAGACCTGATACATGTTTTTGTCTTCCTGAAGTACTAACACAATAATACAATATTAACAATGTGTATCTCTGCATGTCTTCTCTCCTAGTTCCCTGTGCCCATGGTCAACCACAGCCACTTAGGTTGGCAGTGCAAATTAAAGCAGACCTTGCACCCCTCTAAATCAATATGCAATAATGCAATCAATATTAGCTGCCTAATGCTTGTTCTGTCAGGGTGGCAGCATCAGAGCACTTGTGTTTTCTTCTCAGACACTTTAATACATTCTTGTCTCTGGCATGTGATTTTTTTCAATGTGTCAAGCAAAGTATCTGACAAAATGGGCTTTTGCCTGTGAAAGGGGAAAACGGTCTCATGTGGGCCAATTTAGCTTAGCTGAGGCTAAGTTGCAGCTAAGGATTGTCTTCTACTGAGTTTGGGATGTGGCAGGAGGCATTGCCCCCTCTCTCTTTCTACATTGCAGCTATAATTGTGCCCTTTTCAGGTAGCCATGTAGCACTATGTAGGACCAGGAAGCATTGCACTGTGCTGTGAAATGTGTCCTCACTTGCATGCAAGGGAGGAGCCTGTGCATGAGTCCCACTGATTGCTCAGACTTGACAGATATGTTTTTATTTATTCTTGGAAACTTTGACCTGTGTGGCTAGGAGCCACACAGCTGGCTGCACCAGCTAAGCCTTACCTTCTAGAGAAGAAGACCTTCCATTTATGTTTTCATCTTGAAAGTGACAGGGTCAGAATCAGGCTACACATCTTCCTGTTTCCATATCCAGGCACCAACTACAAATCCCTCCAAGATTAATTCATTGCCATCATCTCTTCTCCAACTGCTGCAGTGCAGCAGCACTTTCCTCCATGTCTGTATGTGCTCACTAATGAGTTTCACTTCAATTCAGTGATATTTTTGAAGATGATATGCTAGATTTCTTATATCCTCTATGTAGATCAAGAAAAGAACAACCAACCAACAACCAAAAACACAGAGAAGAAAAATAATCAGATAAGATTTCTGTTCTTACTGTTTTGGAAATACATAATTTTTTGTAGCCTTAAAGTGTTGGGCAGTAATCTCACTCCAGAAAGACAGGAGAAAAATCTTAGCCCTTCATGCAAAGTAATGCTCAGAATAAGCACAAATAGGAATTCCTAAAATGACAAATTTTAGAAAGTTTCTCTGAAAATTTTTGGTATAGTGTCGAAAGTAAAAGAGGGAATTAAAATGGAACTAAATTAAATTAAGAAAGGGAATAAATTCCACTGTCGTACAGTTCCCAGTCCTCTTGCCTATATTCGGAAGTTTTAACTATAGTATCACTAATGTATATCTCTATATTACCAGAGAAAGAAGTTGCTACCTCAGATATCTTTCTGAATTTTTTTCCCCCAATACACTCAGTATGGCCTTTGATTTTTCTGGCTACAATAATTCTATAGGGTGCCAGAGGGACCTGATTCACTATTTAACTATTAGGAATGATCTTAGCAGGCAACAAGTGCTGGTGTGAATGATAATAAAATAAAACCTGAAACTATTTAACTGCATCTAAACCAACCCTTGTGTACACATGAGGACATGCACGTCTCTGTCCCCAGGGCACCCTCAAATATCTCCTTTTAAATCTGTTAATAGAATTTCTGGACTGATTTTGGTTAAATTAGTACTATTTTGTTTTAAAATCAAAACAAATCAGAATTTAGCACAATCTCTGATTAGCCTTGATTACTTTACACAAATTCGCACACCAAAGAAAACAGACTCCATTTAGCCTAAATCTTCTGTCATTTACATTGAAATGCCCCGCTTATATTTAGTGAAGAAAAGGGAAAAATGCTCTTGCTTATGTTTACATTATGTGGTTTTTAATGACAGCTTCTAATAATATCATCACGCTTCAATGGCAAAACATACTTAAATTTTCATTTTCATTCACAGATATTTTTACCTGTTTCAGGAACAGCATAATATACACACAGAGACTTATTTCAAGTGATCAGTAGGGTTTTCACTAGTTCTGGTGAGTCTTAACCAATTAAGCTAGATAAACTCTTTGTAACTTTTCTGGGCAGACTGTTAAGAATAATCCAGGGAGTTGTCTATACAGATACGTTATTTGTGCTTTTAGACATAAATCATGAAGCTCTTGATTATTTTTTCCTTGTATCAGTGTGAGCTCCCAATAACGTGAATGGAAGTTCAACTTCAGTAACGATACAGCAATAAAAACTGGATCCGGATCTCAGGATTTGGCACATGGACACTAGATCTATTAAGTCATCTTGTCCATTCTCCTGCCAATGCAGAATTGTTCCTTTCAGCATAATCTCCAGTGCCTTATTCAGGCCAATTTTAAATTACTTGGGTGAAACGGTTTCCATTACTTCACTTAGTTGAAGTATTACTTATTCCACAGACTAATATAATGCTTTTCAAGCTGCTTCATTCTCATGGATCACTTCCCAATCCCAGCATTTCCCCCAGACAAACGAGTGTGAGTAAGGGTAAGGAAAATATGTGTGGAGTATAAACGCCAAAAGGAAAAAGTGGCACGAAGGCCTTTCCCTCACTCCATTTTTTTTTTTTTTTTTGGTCTTTCTCCTTGCTTCATATTTCTGAAATCTGCCTTTTCACTCTTGCCAGTGAGACTTGGACCAAACTCCCTGAGAAACAGATCCACTGTGAATTTTCCTCCTTTTCTTTTTTTTTTCCTGTGAATTATTCCAAAACAGTCTTTGAGATTCCCCCTCACTTACCTCACCCCCCTGCCCTGCCTTGTATCCTATTAATATTACTTTCCTCTGTATTTTATTTATTTTTAGAAAGGCTGTCTTTTTACTGTCTCTCCTTTACTTATTATATGCCACTACACTCTTAAGGTATTAGCCTGTTTAGAAAGAACTTTTCATAGAGGCTCCATGGAATATATTTTTTGCAGGTGAATATGAGTGTTTGTAATAAAAGTGACATTTTGAAAATTATCAGGAATGCTAAAACCAATTGTAATAGTAGACAAGATTGATGAAAAAAAACACTGAGAAAGTGAACAAAGGTTTTTGGGAGCTATTTTGTAGTATACACATGTATACAGATAGCCAAGGCTTTAAATCATTGTGGATATAAAATGAGACTGAAAGATTTGGTAGTGTAACTGAAATTCCATGCTAAGATCTTTGTTTCAGTTCTCAGCTATATGCACAGTTGATGTTGCAAGAACAAAGACTGAATTTGGGTCTTTATTGAGACAGCAGGAAATAATCTTCCTTGAAAGAAACCCTATTTCCGTCCTTCTTTTTTTTTTTTATATATATATCTATATATCCTTTAGTAGCTGATCACTTAAAACAGGTGCTGTAATTCATGATTGGACATTAAACATTTACGATGGATGATATCTGTGTTTAGAGACAACTTTATGTACCAGTGCTTGTAAGTCACTTCCTCTCAGGAATCAAGTGGATATAAGATCATATAACACCCTGGCAGATTATAGATTCAAATATTACAGCTGCTTGAATTATTTATTGGAATTCAATTAGTCAGTTCATTTTCATACGTGTAATTATTCAGAAATGAAACATGATTCCTGCAAATATGTTCTTTATAGAGAAGTGTTCAATAAAAGCAGTTAAAAAAGGATGCCACATGGGTAATAACATGTGCTACTGGTGCTACCCAGGTTTCTAGGCTGTGACAGATGTACTGGAAACATCTGGAAGAAGTTGCCAGTTGTTCAAAGGGGAAAACATGCCAGGGCAAGTCTGGCCACACTGGGAAGAAAGTCAGGGAAGGGCCATGAGACAATGGCAAGAAGTGGTGCATGACAACCAAAAAGCTTTATTGCAGCTTCCTTCAACTAATTCAGGTTCTCAAACAGAAATGAGCTGCTAGCAATTCCCATTCATCTTAGTCTGCTCCATGCAGAATGATTACTGTGACAGTAACTGCCTTTACTGGTTTACAAACCATTCTCTTTACTGAGATATCCATATTTGCTTCCAAAAGAATTAGCATCTGTGACTTTAGCTGTGTAAAGACAAGGATCCCCACTCAGTCCAGACCACACTGTGTAATGTACAATCAGATACAGATTTTGTGACGTGGGTAGAGGTGTTTTAAAGAGATCCATCCATAAGCACTGGCTGTCCCATGGTGTCATTACATTAATGTGGCTGTGCAGCCCTTCTCTTTTCTTTGCTCAGATAAAGGCTATATGTGCTCTGATACTTGTACAGTAGTAAAAGATTGCCTGTTTTAAGGAACTTGTAAAGAAAAACCAAGCTCTTTTCCAAGGAGAAGACACATGTGAACTTTAAAAGGCAACCTGCACCATGTAGATTTTCTACTATTGCCTGTGAAGTGTCTGTGTATCTGGAATGCACCCTGCAGAGACAGAACTGCAGTGAGAGGTTTTGATAGCTAGACATGTTTTGGCTGCTGGGCACAACCTCTGCTCTTTGTCATGCCACTCTTACAACTCCTTCCAGCTGGTAATGATTGTTCAGCAGCCACAATGGACTTGCAACACTTCCTCAGAGCACAGCAGAGGTAACTTCAGCTGTCAGGAGTTTGGCATATTTGACTTTTTCTTTCCAGAATAAGTAGTTGAGCACTCCTCTCTGCAGTCCCTACTTTGAGTAGATAGAACCTATATGAATATAAAATACTTATGATGGAGAACAAAGAGAAACTTAGATTCAAATGCCCTGTCTGGCATATAGATTAATATTCATGATGAACCAGCCCAAGAACTAGATATGCATCCACAGAGCAAGAAAAATCCTGGTGTCAAACATCTAAGGTTTGTGATTGATAGATTTTTTTTCACTTAAGTTGGATATTTAAGAGAGCCCTTTACATTTTAATCTCAATTCTGTCAGATTGGTAAATTCCTTTGTGTGCAATATAGAACAGGAGACAGAATGTCCATAAACCCAGCATTTTTCCACATAATATAAGTGGTCTGCTATTCTAAGGACAAAATGCAATGAAACAAAAATGGAATATCAACCAAGAAAAGATTTGAGAGGCAAATAGAACCTGGAAAAGAGAGAACACAGGAAAATAAGACACAATACAGAAGGTATGCCATATAGGAAACATTACATCCTCCTTCTGGAGACAGATATCGTCAAGCCTGCTATTATCAAAACAAAAGCTTCTTTGACCATAATTGGTCATAAAGACATTGTATCCTTTTCAGGCTAACCCTGTGTTAAGACGATGTCTGAATTATTCTTACTGTTTCATCAAAACAGGTCTTACCAGTGGTAAGTTTGGCCAGAAAACTTTTATATACTGGGATTGCCTCTGAACTGCTGTTCAGGAGTATGTACATGGGATGAAGGGTGTGTAATGGGGCAGCAGCCAGATCTGTCTCCATACTGGTGTACTATCATCAAAATATCGATTGATTAAGCATGTTCTCTGAGCCCTGAGAGCAGGCTGTAAAGCACATTCCTATTCACTACCAAATTACCTATTGCCATGATCTGGGCTCATTCAAGATGTTAGTTTCAACTTATCTGCTCCAGAATATGAATGAATCATGCCAAGGTTTCAAGCATTATTGCCTAGGCTGGAGTTAAATGTTATTATCATCATCTGAAGGAGCACAATATATAGGGTCTTAAGCTTCCCATAGTCTAGCTTGCTAACAGGTATTGACTAACAACTTGTAGCAAAAGCAGAGACACTGGCACGTTTTCTTTGATAACTAAAATTAAAAAAATATAATCTGATTAGGTATATGATGGTTACTGTTTTATTTTGCTGACTTTTGCTGCTTTTATTTCTACATATTTCTTGTGAGTACAGAAAACATAAGCCAGACCCTCTTTCAAGAATATAATTTAGAAGCCTTTGAGAAAAAAAAACAAACAAACAAACCAAACCCTAATAACAACAACCACCCAAATGTTTTCATGCTAGGATCTGGAGTGTTGTAAGATCACTATACAGAGCTCTGACTGGAAGCCCACTACTGAGCCATATACTGAAAAGAAGCTGAAGAAAATCTTTCTTTCGTAGGTGGAAGAGTGCCTTCATAAAGTCCTGGAGTACTTTGCAACACTCTGCCATGATATACCGACTTAAGATCCAGAGTATAGAAAACATGGCAGAAGGTGTTAGCAGACAAAAATCCATTTTTGAACTCACTGCAAATCTCTTAGAGTTGAACGGTCTTAAAGTTCTCCTTTTAACTGAGGGGAAATTTTACCTCTTTGGATCAAATATATGCAAGTCATCCTTACCTCAATGTGCTCTCTAGAATATGCAGAAGAGGACTTTGAGAAGGCTTTCTAAACATCTCCCTTGGATAGAGAATTTGAGTGACTATTAAAAGTTGTGGAGATTATAAGAAACAATGTACTTTAGTGAAGCATTTACTTTCACCAAAGCTCAGCTACATTGCTGATAGCTTCTGTGCTTTTGGGTTGCAATGGAGGATGCTGTGCTATGGGCAGGAGGTTTAGGGAACAAACAGGAACCTTTGCTTCCTTTCATTTAGGGAAAAGAAAATAAAGCAGAAGAAGGAATGCTGAGCAGCTGCCTGAAAGTTGATTTGTTTCAGTTTGATTATGACACGATCCCTGAATAGATAAACTTTTTGATAAACTATTTTATACTTTGATAAAACCCATAGAGCTATAGCAAGCAGTTTTATTTAGAATTTATGCTGTCTGTTGACTAGAGATAGTGATGTAAGTAAGCAGATGCTGTGCTTTTTGAAACAGGACATTGAAATCTGATATAGTACCTAATAGTAGAATTAACAACAAACATAATAGGGCAAATGCACATTTCTCAGACTCCACTTGCCACCTAATTAATATGAAGAGCAAAGAAATCATGATGGTAAAACATACTGGCAGCATGAGTATCTGTCTCATTTAACATAATGCAATTGTTGTCAGTTGGGAGAGCAGTTACTCAGTTTGGTGCTCTCCACTGAATATCCAGGATCATTTGAAGTTGGTGGAAATGTCAGTGCTTTGTAGCATCTGCTTTTTACATTGTAGTGTTCTGCAACCTTAAAAACAGATGTCTGAAATAGTTTATTGTGCTTTTACTCAGATATTATACAGCATCGGTATGTGCAGAGCACAAAGGATTACCTCAGCAGCATTGTGTAGGTTTTTGTCTTTAGTTTATGATCTCTGTGATCTATTGTATATAAACTTTTTTATGGGACAGGGAAGGGATGGTAGCTTTAGTAAAATTAAACACTGCACTGTGAAAAACTTTTAGGGCTCTCCTGTTCTGTAAATGAAGACCCAAAATAGAAAGACTTTGGGAAAAAACATTTTCATTGAGTAATTTCAACCCAGAGAATTATTTTGTGCTAGACCAGAGACGATGATGTTGGGTATGGTGCTGGCACTAACAAGACTCATTTTCCCAAGGGACAAAGAAGTGTGCTCTCCATTCTCTAACATTTTGAAATGAGGGAAGCATAGCTATTTTTATCTTTTCATCTCCATGTTCTTGCATCACTTTCTTCTGGGAAAGACAGTGGAAGTTAAATTTCAGTACCAACGCGGCTATAATCCAAAGAACGTGAGATGCTTCTAAAACAAATGAGTGACATAATGTTTTGTTCAGGCATCTGTACCATTGTTGAGTATAATACATTCTTGTCCTCATGACTACAGAATCATGACAGCAGTAAGCCTTTATACTGAATAAGGAAGCCTGTCAAGGGACAAAAGACCACGGTTAGACTCAAGTGCCACAGACTTGAGAATTCCTGAAGGGCAGGGAGGGCTTAATTGCTGCTTATGGCCCTGGACAAAATAGACCAGGCTACTCTGCTTGGGGAAGAAAACAGAAATAATTTAATCCATCAGCAACTAAAACACAACCATAAAACCCCAAAACACAACAAACACAAAACAACACAGAGTGGTGCAATGATGAAGAGCACAACCAGCCCTTTAAGAACACCTTCTCCTTACCCCTCCCCTCTTCCCAGTGTCTTTATCTCCTTCCCTGCTGAATGGCTCAGGGGGGCAGGGAGTGGGGGTTTCAGTCAGTCTATTCTTGACAGCTTCTGCCATTTGTCCCTCCTCAGGGCAGATGGGTCCTCCCTGCTCCTCACACACCCAGCAGATCTGCATGGGCTGCTACAACGTGTGTTCATCCCAAAGGCTGCAGCTCCTCTCCACCTTTCATGTGGGTCTGCTCTGTGGCCCCCAGGCTCTCCAGCATGGCCTGCACCATGGCCACCTCCTCACACAGTCTCTTGCCCATCCGGGCACACTCAAGCAGAGCTGCTGGTGGTTCTCGTCCTGCTATTGCCCTCCATGGGTTGCAGGGGCACAGCTGCGTTCTCACAACGGGTTGCAGAGGATTCTCCGGTCTGTCGCTCCTCCTTCCTTCCTCCTTCTCTGACTGTGGGGTCCGCATAGTCACCTCCATCTTGTACCGCTCCTACACTTCCTCCCATGCAATTCAAATGCTTGTCCTTAAATAGTGCTGGCAGAGGCACCGGATTGGCCCAGCTGGACTGGAGGTGGGTCTGAACCCAAGAGCTGGGGGAAAGTCCAAGAACTCTTTACTGGGGCTGCACTGCAGACCCCTCCCCCTGTAACCAAGCAAAAGTGACTCCTCACTAAACAATGACACCTATAAGAAAATATTAGTCCAATTTAACTAATTCATAGCTTAACTTAATTGTCAGATCACGATTGGAGACTTTTAAAGTACTGTAATAACATGTAACCACTTGATGCATAAGCCAGGATGGGAATGCTTACATTTAAACCCACTGAATGCCAGGATGCGATGGGAATTGGGTACTCAGGACAACATACTAAAAGATACAAGAAAGCATATCTGAAAATGCCACCAAAGGAATCACCCAGGATTATTTGAAAGGCATAGGAGAGCAGAAGTCCATGGACTTATTCTCTTGGTTTGCCATTTCCCAGGGGTTTATCTTTATTTGTAGCTTGGCAGTAATGCAGCTATTTGGTCATCAGCTCCCATCTGATGAAGCTCACGTTGATATATCTTTAAATCAAGAGATAGGAATGTGCAGAATTTTCATAGCTTGTCACTTTTCTAAAAGATAGAACACATAAATTCAAGATTTTACATATTAGGAAAGGGTTTCCCTCAGTCATTATGTGCTTTGAGAGAGATATAAACACTGAACTATATATAAAATATAAGATTTCATCTCACAATAAGGGATTTTAAGAAGATGGCCTTAACTCTGTGCATCATGAGTTGTTCAGTCTTGGGAACCGAGGACAGCCAGATTATATGTTTCAGAAAGCAATGTTGAGTTGATGTGACTTAGTGAGGTGCAGGTACAAACAGATTCTGCATGGTTCAGCCATGTTATGATAGTGGTGTTTTGGGAAAGGCATGGTAGCAAAACTTCAAGGATCTTCCCTGGAAGTTACCATACCTCTTCTTAAATCATAGAATCATACAATGGTATCATAGGGTACATTCAGCAAAAGATTAGGGAATTTCTTGCATGGAATTGAGCCATATGTCTCTTCCTTAGTGCCATCTTACCCAAGAGTTGCCTAAATTCAGGTGGCCTCTCACTGAAGACTTAATTTTTCCTTGTGACTAGAATTTTTGTTGTCTGTATTGCTGCACTTGCCTAAGTTTGGAGCAAGTGAGTACATATCTTCCTCCCAAACTTTACCAGGAGTATCAAATAATACATTCCTCTCATCTGTTCTGAAAAGCTCAGCATGGCAGGCCCTCATAGGAGAGCCTATAGCTTAGAGCAGTCTCCTGTGGAGAAGCACCCACATACTCTATTTATCCCATGTGAAGGGATTTACTTCTCTGCACATTGTGGAGTTGCCTGGATGGGAATACTTGCTTTTGTCTTGTCCTTATCTTCTTCTACTAAATGCAGTGCAAGAAGTTGTAAATGGTGTTGTGATCCTCACTAGCATAAGGCTGACATTTGTCATGGTTTCCCTCAATGTATCTTGGGAAATCTGCCCTTCTGGCCAAGAAGACCAATGGCATCTTGGGATGCATCAACAAGGGTGTGGCCAGCAGGTCAAGGGAGCTTCTGCCTCTCCTCTACTCTGCCCTGGTGAGGCCTCATCTGGAGTCCTGTGTTCAGTTCTGGACTCCTCGGTTCAAGACGGACAGAGAACTTCTGGAGAGAGTCCAGCACAGGGTCACCAAGGTGATCAGGGGACTGGAACATCTTTCACATGAAGAAAGGTTGCAGGAACCTGGGCTGTTTAGTCTGGAGAAGAGGAGACTGAAGGGGGATCTCATTAATATTTACAAATATCTAAATAGTGGGTGTCAGGAGGTTGGGACATTCCTTTATTCTAATGTATCTAGCAACAGGACAAGGGGTAATGGGATGAAGCTGGAACATAAAAAGTTCCATTTTAACATAAGAAAAAACTATTTTACCGTGAGGATGAGGGAGCCCTGGCACAGGCTGCCCAGGGAGGGTGTGGAGTCTCCTTCCTTGGAGGTCTTGAAGACCTGCCTGGACACATTCCTATGCGACTTGACCTAGGTGAACGTGCTTCTGCAGGGGAGTTGGACTAGATGATCTCTAAAGGTCCCTTCCGACTCCTGCCATTCTATGATCTTCTTTTTTTTACCTGTCTGGAGCAATTCAGGAAGCCCAGACATGCAATTAACTTGTGTGTATCAGAGCTACCCCACACGCAAAAATCAGCTGACCAGGGCAAATACAATAAATTAAAAGTTTCTTGGAGGCATCTGGCCTGCTGTTCACGTGACATACACGTTTCTTTCATGGAAAACACAAAGCATTGGACTCATGTACATACAATAAATGTGTGAGTGTAAGCAAATACTTTTGTTTAAGCTAAGCAACTTTACATTCCGGACTCTTGATTTCACATGCCCAGAGCTGTAACTGCCACCAAACCTCTAGAGTAAAAGGACTTTTGTCAGTGTATTACTTCTTGGCTGATACTGGGTGAGCTCTACCCACAGAGCCTTCCCATCCCTTTCTAAAAAACCCAGTGTCTACAGTGGCTATAACTCTAGATGGCCACCTGCACTTTCAGGTACTTTTTTGCAGAAATACCTCTGAAAAACTACTCTCTAAACCTTTATAAGCTCCAATGAAATTCCAGACTATGTTAAGACCTAAAGGCAAAGTGGTGTGGCTTGCAGTTCTACCGATAATGAGAGCCACAGTCTATCACACAGAATCTCTAGATGATCACACTGGCATTATTTAGCTGCTTTAATAGGGATCTAGGTTTCAAATTTTAGACATCAGAAGTTTAATGTTGTGGTCACAGTTTACATGCATATTGCAGAACTCATGGGAAAACACTGAATAGAAATGCTTTTTTATCCTCTAGTTGTCTTAGAAATCATGTTTCATTATAGCAGTGCAAAATGTTCACAATGAAACACCAGACCACACAAAAGTCACCTGGTGTGGAGTTTTGTTACAAACTAGTAACGCAAACCAGATTTATCAAAAGATTTGCTTAGCATCGTGGAACTCCTGAATGACCTGAACTCAATTTTAAGCATATATGGTGTGTGGCTTTAGATCAGAATCATGCAAAATTCATAGCTTTGCATGGTTTTGATGTGAGGTGTGAATAAACACCAGGTGAAGCACAGCAATTTCAACTGAATTTCAATTTGATCAGAATCCGATCCGCACCCTGTGTTAATCGATGTAGCTCCATTGAAGTCAATATTTTGCTCTGTTGTGGAGCTACATCAATTTACTCTAGTGAGAAGCTTATTGAAACTTTCAGTTTGCTCAAACCTGAAAGTCAGTCTAACTCAGTGGGTGTGAAACCATTTGGATCAAAATGAAAGAAAATGTTTGGACAAACGCTTGTGAAGTAAAACTGGTTCTATATTTTGCAGCTGTAAGGTTGCAGCTTTGAAATATATATTCCTAATGATATAACCATGAGTTAAAATTCATCATTACTTATTTTGCTAACCAGTAAAATTACTTTTGCTAAACCTACCTTGTGTTATAAATTTAAAAGAAAAAAAAAAGGTATTTCTACTCAAGTCCTGTAATCTGAATAAAACAAGTTTTGGAGATAGCTAAGAATACTCATCACCTTGAGTACAAAGAAATGCCTAAGAAACCTGTATATTGTTTCTGTACTTACACATTTAGTATATAACTGTAAAGCTAGCAAAGGCATACAAGTACTACATAAGACTACAAAGATAATCCTAAATAGAACTTTTTTCCCAGGGAAGCCTTGGAGGAAACTGAAAAGTGTCATCTTTAACTCACATTTCAATTCCACTTACTTTGTTTATTGTTTCCTTTCCAATGATTCCATCAATTCAGGTGATAACTTTCCATTGACTTGTGCTTTTATCTCAATATGCTAAATAAAGAGAAAATAGAGAACTAGTAATGTAGTGGGCTATGTCTCTGAAATATTGCTAATATTTTCCACAGAAACAGAAGGGTGACATTGTACACCTATTATTAATATCAGTGTAGCGTTACTGGCTGCATCCACAGTTCAAGGCAATGTTCCTGGGTGCTGGGACTTAAGATTTGATTAACTGTACTGTTAAACTGCTACAACTGCCCCAGTGTGATGTTAGGGGTGGGCCACCTAGCTTTGCCAGACAACTTCTGGGCACAGTGCAGGCATTAGCACGCACCAGCGACCATTTCCAAATCATATGTCACTTGCAGCCCCATGCTTGCAGGGTGAAAGAATTTAATAATATGGTAATCTTCCAGAACATGGCCGTTGTTTACAGCCTGCTGAAATTACTACAGTAGATACAGCCAGTGTGTCTCATTCTTGGCCTGACAGCCATCTTATGCATTTCCTCTTTTTTCCCCCTCTTCTTTCACATTCTTATTTCTTTTAGGCTTGTTTTATTTATCTAACAACTTCTGGTCACCACGGTGCATAAGCAATGTCAGTTCAGATGTTTTGTCATATATCTTTGTTGCACTTATTAGTAAGAGAAATTTTAGGATATTCTTATATCTTTTGGAATCGGCCAAAGAAAAAAAAACCCCACCCAGTAAACTCTCCTCAGGTCACTAGCATTTCTCACCTTTCACACAAACTAGTTCAAGATACTAAATATAAGTGATTTTACAGCACATTATAAAAGAAAAATGAAAGTGGATTTCTATTATGAAAAGAATCCTCTTGGCAAATGTGTTAAACTAAGAAAGGATAATGAAGAAATCTATTTTTCTCAGTGGAATAAGTGAAAATTCTGTTAGGATTGACACTGGTGAAATATGCTATACCTGTTTTCTCACTTTGTCAATGTTTACATTCCTTTTTCTTTAGATATAAAGGTGTTTTAGGTTTCCTGTGCCCAGTCTTTAACAATTTCTTATTTCATTACTTTTCCTTATTAATAAGAAATAAGAGGAAGAATGTTTGCAAGGATCGAACTTTTATGGGAATTATGGAAATAAGTAACAAAAACTTCTCACAGATTTTGAAATCTGAATTGTGTCTAGGCTTTACAATGACTCGTGGAGAACTAATTTTTTTTCCCCAAAATAAACAACAGACAGAATTCATCAAAATCATGTTGTTTTATTGCAAATGAACAGGAGGGGTGGTTGGAGCATGGAGGAGAGCATTTCACTGGAATGACTTTCCATGACCGTATTCCCTTTGGTCACTTTTCATTGGAAAAATAGCAGTTGATTCTTTCCAGAGAATGCTTCCATTAGAAAATTGAGAAGACCTTGTCACAGACACAGCCTGTGCAGTGAGAAATATCCTCTAAACAAAGTGTACAGTTGAGATGATGATGACTTGGGAGAGTGTCTTGATGTAGGACCATTTCCAGGTGTAGAACTGCTGCTATTTTGTCCCTATCTGAGAATGCACCAGGAAAAACTAGCAAGCTCTCTTTCTATCCTATTTACTAACCCTGTTCATCCTTGGCAACACTTAGGTTACATGATATGATTGTTAAGCTGCAGTAGGTTAGATAAATAGGTCTGAATGTTGTGAGAAAGAAATCTGTTGTAAGGCCAAGAAGTCTCAAATTCATCTCTTTTCCCAAGAGTGGGTGGATGAGGAAAAGATGGATACTGTAGAGAGAAATGGAATTAAAAAGAGAGCTTTAGAGGCTGAGAAGAGCGTTGAGAGGAATCAACGAAGGCATACCATTAGAATGGAAACCACTGGAGAGGAAAGATAATACAGTGGTTGACGAAAGGTCCAGGCTGAGAGCTAGGAGATCTACGGCAGCCTGAGGTAGTTCTTGAAAAGCTGGCTGCTTGCCTGTTTGGGGTGAGGTTTAAACCCCAGACCTGTCAAATGCTATGTGCTGCTCTGTGCTGTTTTGTGAGTTGGGATTTGGAGTTCTGACTCTTTGCCAAGAACCCGTATGCTCTGCACCTACTGAAATGTTTGGGGTATTGTCAGGCATTGTAAACTTACTGTTGGAGTGTGTTCATACAGAGCTATTCTTGCTAGCATTCCATACAAAATATCACTTTAAGAGGTGTTGTGAAAAAGATCACTAGCTGAAAAGTTAATTTCCTGCCCAAATGGATGATGCCTGCAAGGTAAAATGAATGTATTTAAAGAAATTGGCTATCTAAATCAGTCTGTTTCAAAAGTTTACTTTTGTCAATAAGGCAGAATCTTGTGAATCTACACACTTCATAATTTGCACATAGGATTGGTAGTTTTTCCCCACTTTTTGGCAATGATTTCATAGCAGTGAGCTGTAGCAAGGGCTCAGATTACTTTTTTTTTTTAAATACCACAGCAAGGAGCACATTTCAACCTGGCATCCTGAACAAGTAGTGCCATGACGGTGAAAGTGGAGAAGGGACCAGACATGAGAATTTTTCCTTCTAGATCCAGATCCCTACTATCGGGTTGGTAGTCAGGAGACCCATATTCTGGTCCTGAATCAGGAAGTGTGACAAAGTAACACGTAGTCTTTCTTATTCAGTTCTGCAACAGTATGTGAAATGATGATAGGATTTTGATGCCTTTGACTTCCTTTGCTTTAAAGTCTTGTGTATATTTTGTATGAAGTAGCATTATATTCTCATAAAATGCATCCAGTGACTGTTCACAAAGCAGTTTGATTGAAACCGTTGAAAACTGAAGTGGCTTAAATACCTTTGCACAGAATGTAAGAGGAATGAGAATTTGGTTTTTGTATCTGAAAGACTGTCTACATGGAATTTGAGATGAACCCCAAGTTAAGTTGTATAGAAAGCAGTTGTCTTTAGTTAAAGTTGTTCTTGAATCCAGAGTCATTTGGGAAATAGATTAAGAATAGGAAAGAACTGAACCTGGTCATGTATTACACTCCCTAATTTTAATGAGGAGATGATATTTATTCCATCTAAAAAGGTGTTTCTGGTTAATTACATGATTAAAAATTTGACTTGGCATTATCTGAGCTTGTACAGCGAAATTGACCTTGTGTTTTATAGGATTTTAAATAGGATTATTATGAAGTAGAGAGTAACTAATTAAAAAATGGCAGATTTCCAGTTTCCAGCTGATGACCTGCTGCTGCTGCTGCTGCTTGTTGCTGTCCCCAGAGTGAACAGAGCAATACGATCCTCCGCTCAGGGATGTACAGAATGTTCTGTGGTGTTCAAGTCAGGCGCTCTATGGAAACTTAGCAGGATCTTGCATCCTCAATGCCTTTCATGCACTCTTACTAGGGAAAACTGCCAGAAAGCCAAACCAAACATTTTTATGGATTTCCTCAGGCCCTACCTCCACATCTTGTCAAAAAATTAAAGCACACAATCATGGGTGGGTCTGTTGAAGCAAGCAGGCACTATTATTCCAGGTTTTCAAGGTTATTTTTCAGTCTATGGATCCAATCATTTAAGGAAGAGCATGTCTAAACTCTTCTCTGAAATTTCTCATGAAAAATCCCAGTTGAGGAACACTTTCCAAATACTGCTCAGCAACTGCAACAAGAAATCAGAGAAGGCAGAGATTTTGTTAGAAGCATGACTATCACGAAAATGTAGCAGTTTAGTTTTATTGATGAAACAGTTTCAGATGAAAAAGTTCCATAATACCCCCATTACCCATTTCACTCAGAATCACAGAATCACACAATCTTAAGGATTGGACTCCCACTCTTTGAATTAATAATATCGTCTTGTCAGATTTTTTTTAGTCATTACAGCTAGATAAGGATTTAAATCCTACCACTAAAATGTCAGCTGTGGCAACTTGGAGTAGAATGGTTAGTGACCTAAATATTTGCCCAAGTGTTCAGATTAAGTTTTCAGTCTGCACTTCGCTCTGCTAAGGTTTTATGTTTATCATCACTTGACCAGCTAGTTGCATCTTGTACACACATCCTCAAACAAACTCTAAATCATACTTCTCGGCTGCCATGTAGACATGTCTTTAACCCCCACATAGCGATGCCAAACAACAACCTGCTGCATGGTTCTGATGCAATGTTATGGCATTCTTTCTGCATCCTCCTCTTAGACATAGAAAGATCATCCTGGCTGGATAGAAAGTTAGTTCAAGCTGTATGTTTAGTTCACGTTATAAAAGTTAGTCTTAAACGTATGTGCATACCTAAGGGCAATTTAAGAGATTTTATTTCCATACCCTTTTAAGAGATTAAACAGTAGATGCCAATTGTACCAGAATGTTTGTCTAGAACAAACTCTGCAGGAGCCAAAAAATACAAGACATCTTCAGCCAGAGGAGCTGCCAAGTGCAAGCATTCAAAATAAATCTGTAATCTGATTGGGTGGCATGGCACCATTTAATCTGAGGATAAATTTGCAGAATTTCCTGGCTGGAAGCCCTGAGCTACGTAATTCTGCATAACAGGAATCTCTGAAATTGCTCGATGCTAGGATCTGAAACCCTATTATTTTTGGGGTGAGGAGGAGGGGTGGCTTCTGTTCATTTTGTACCTAAATACCTTTTGTGCCTAAATATTACACAGCTGTGCAATGTTTTTGATGAACCTTATTCTTTGCACTCTTACTTTCTCATACTATGTTTTCCAAACGCTAACAGTTTTTGACGTGTGGATTGTGGACATCCCTAAATTATGTGAACCTCACAACTGCAATTCACTTGCCTATATTACTTCAAGAAGAGTCTCAATAGTTCTTAGAATATGTACAGGAGACAGTGAGAAAATGGACTAAATTGAATCGTGTTTATTTCTGCATTGATAGGAAGGGAGATGGTCCAAAGCTTGTTCTAAAAGTCAGCCTCTCTACAATATGCTTTATACTGCGGGCTGAGCTCTGCCCGCATGAATGCTTTAGAGCCTTCAGTTTGCAACTACCTAGACAGTCCTGGAACTGCTAAAGTTTCATTTTGTTCCTTCAACGTGGAAAAAGGGGCCTGGCCCAAATTAAGCCAGGAGTGCTGTTCCCAAGGCATACCAAGCTTTATGGGACTTCAAGCATTTCAAACTCTTAATTCAGAAGTATAGGGGAAAGCAATTGCCACTATATTAGGCATCTTTTTTCTAAACAATCCAGTATGTTTTCTTTTTGTGTAAATGTGATGCAGCTGGTTCTAGTACCATATTTACATTAAATATCTTTTTTTTTGGGTAAACTAAGGGCTTATTGAGGCAGTGCAGTAATAATGTGTTAAACGATTTAATCCATTTTTTGAACAGTTGCTAAGCATGTATTTTTTTTTTTTTCAATGAATAATGAGTGATCTGAGCATGTAGGACAAAGTCTTAGCAATGCAAAAGATTAGAAATAAGCCAAGTTTTGTATTTTTTAATCCACTACTTATGGAAGAGTTGTGGGTTTTGAAGGAGTCCTGACTTTGCTTGAATTTAGTGAAGTAAAATCTAAGGGCTCTTTTGTGATTAATTTCTTTGGGAGTTCAAATGAAAATACAGAACTTTCAGCCAGAACCTATTGCTTAAATTTCATGAATTAATCAGACAGAAAAATGTTAAAATATATGGAATAAGAATGACTTCTCTTCTTTAAAAAAGTTTAGAAAGTGGACTTGTAATATGATTTCTATCATTGATACAATCTGTTGTAAACCTTGTTTTATCCTGGTTGCTTTTTTTCCGCATCTTTTTTGATTAAACAATATTCTTCAGTAAAGATGATGACTGTTACAGTCTGCTTTCTTCAAAGAAATTTCCTGCATATATTCCACCATGCAAAATCAAGTAAACTTGGAAGAAAAAGCTTTTATTTGTGTCAGATGGGTAAGTGGTATCCTTTGCTGTGTAAGGCTGCATACTTACCCTATAGAAAATGGTCAGCCTATTTATACTTTTGCCCCGTCCCTAATTTACAGAAGACTGTGAAATATAGCTTTTCTCCTCAGAGAGCTTGATGGGCCTCTAGAGCCAAGAATTGTGAATTTAACTTCCAGGTAAATTTATCAGACAGAAGTCTGGGAATGGAAGTGAAGCCTTGAGTTATCTATTCAATTTCTTTTATACAACTACCGTGTATTTTTATAGTCTATTAAGTGTTTCTGAAGATCAAATATGTTTTTTCCCTCTTTACTCTGGAACAGATCTTCCATCAGAAGGTCACTGCTAAACATCTTTCAGTTTTCAGTCTGGAGTAAATTATGACCTCTGCTTGCTGATTTATTATTGTGCCAGCCCTTTCTGTTGGCTTATATAATTATTCTGCTTTCCTGAGGTTTACCTGTCCATCCTGAAATTAATTTTATAAGACTACACTAACAGAACTTTCTTAGCTTCCTCTCACATACTAGAGTATTAATTCTTCTGGCTATCCTAGTATGCCATCTCTACACCTGTCCTAGTGATGAATTAATTTTCCTTGAATTCAAGTTGTACACAGTATTGCAGATGAGATCTTCCAAAGATTGCACAGTTAGACACTAAGAATTTGCTGTTCTTCCTCTAGAGTTACTTTAACAAAACATTGCTTTTGTAGCCTCATGCAGTCATCTGAATGTTTCCAGAGGAGATTTTATTGAATCTTTTCCAAATGAGTGCTTTAACCACCAATGCACATTTAGTTATTTTCACTACTGACTGTCATTTCAGTTCACAAAGATACAGTCGTTTCCATGGGATCTCCTTGTCCTCTTGACGAGAGACTCTTTGTGTTGCTTGCAGACTCCATTAGTATATCCCATGTTTTAGAGCATTAATCAATACAGTGAACAAAATAAATCTCTTGTGAAACTGTAATGCCATCTCCAGACTGACCTTTTTTTCCATTTTATACACTACTCCATTTTTATGTTTTTTCCATTTTTATATGTTGGGCTTCATGCTAACACACTTTATTTGGATGCTGCATTGTTACTGGTCTCGGGAATAGAACCTAGACAAGCATCTTTCTCCTTGGTAGATGCCTAGCAAATAACAGGAAAAATCTGTTAGCAGATTTTCCATCTTCTTAATTTGCCTAACCTAATTAGTGCATCAGTTTTCCTATCAGTTGCAGTAGCAGAGGTGAGGTCAGCATTCACACTGGGCTGGTTTTGGTTTTGAAATGGGGATTTCATTGGTATGTCCATAAATAACTTGAGTTTTGTGTTCTTAAAATTGCTGGTTTCTTTAGCATATTAAGTGAGAAAATATTTAAAATACATCTTTTAGTTAAAAATTATGCTGAGGCTCTCAACATAACTTTTTTTTTTCTATTGTATCTAGTGACAGGACAAGGGGTAATAGAAAGAAGCTGGAACACAAAAAGTTCCATTTAAACATAAGAAAAAACTATTTTACTGTGAGGGTGAGGGAGTCCTGGCACAGGCTGCCCAATGAGGGTGAGGAGTCTCCTCTGGAGGTCTTCCAAAACCCACCTGGATGTGTTCCTATGTAACCTGATCCAGGTGAACCTGCTTCAGCAGGGGGGGTTGGACTAGATGATCTTTAGAGGTCTATTCCAACCCATAACATTCTGTGATTCTGTAATATACAGATGTTAAACATTTTGGTAATATATAATCCCAGATTTTGATGGATAGCATAACACTGTGCTAAACTGCAAGACTGAGAGTGTCTTGTCATATACTGTCAGAGGAGCCAAATCCGGGGTAAACTGTGTTTTTCTTGCTTTGAATACAATTTTGTTGTTATTATGTGGTTGTTAATAGTGTGAGTTCATGAGTTTCCATTTCTGTTAAGGCACGAGTGCACCAAGTTCCTCACTGAATAGCAGTTTAATAGAAGACCTCCAGAATTTGGGATATTGGCTTCTGTCACACCCATAATAAGTCTGCCTTCTTTTACGGTTGTGTGTCAGAGTGTTCAAGTAACTAGCTGGCTACAACTGCAAGTCTCTTACCAAGAATCATGCTGGGAAAAGCATCAGAATGAGGTCCAGCATCTGAAAACAAAAAAATTCTTATTAGATCATTCTCCAGCTCTGGAACAGCACACTGTCTATTGCTTTCTTTATTAGTACCTCAGGCAGCTTGAGCAATACAAACAGCTCTATTCTTGGCCTCAGCTAACAACAATTGTAATATCAGGGAGAGTTTCTTAGTGGAATCCTGTCTACAACCAAGTTACGCCTCATGTGGACCAGTGTTCTCAATCCTTTAATCACATAAACCAGCCAGCAGCTCCTCTCACTGGTACAAATAATATTTCCCACTAGGGCAATGTGTCTTTCAGACACTGAGTTTTTCTGCTCACAGTTCTGAATGCACATTAGAGTTTGGATTGAAGCAGCTAGATCTGAGCAGGCTCCAGGGCCCATTAAACTACATAATCTTGAAGTTCACTGGAATAATTGTTATTTACAGAAAAAAAACCCACTTGAAAAATGTAGTACATGTTCCACATGTACCAAGCACAACTTTCGTCACTAGATGTATTTCCATATTCAAAAAAAGTGAATTTAACTTTAATTTGTGCTTTTTTGAAAGTGACTATTATATGAAGTTTCCATTTTGGTTGGTTAAGTGTAGTTTAATTTGCAGCTTCTCAGAGGATTAATTAAAAAGAAAGAAACAATCATGAAAAATGAAATAATTTGTCTATCTAGATTGATTTTAAAAATATACAGGACCATAGGGCTGGCTATTAGTCTGAACCAGTACTAGAGGACACAAAACCTTTTTCTGTGTGAGCGGGTAGATCTAGTTAAACTCTGAATGTAGCTAAGATCAGTAGACAAAATTGGAGAACTGAATAACTGATTTGACTTTTTTTTTTACTTGTATATACAAGATTTGGAGCTCTTCAAAGATATTATGCCCTTTGCACATCCGTTTTGGTATTTGAACACAAGATAGGGGAATATTTCTATACACCAAATTTGTGACTTGTAATAAAAATCAGGTTTATGTGCAAGTTACTGACAGAATCCTTAAATGAGATTTTTTGGGATGTGATTTCTAGAGATTTAGTTGCAAAACATATAAGTATAATTTATTTATATTGGCAACAATAATTAAACACGGTAATGTTTTTATTCATATCTTTATATTCTACTTCCACCTGGTAAACTGAGTTCAGTTCTGGTCACCTTCCTGGTAACCTTTTCCCTTGAAAACCGATTATTAATTATGACTCTTTGTTTCTCATTTCTTAACCTGTTTCTAATTCATGGCAGTGTTTTACCTCTCACCCTAATTTAGTTGCTATGAGGTGATTTTACACCTCAAAGCAGATGCCACTTTAGAAAAAAGGAATTGTGAAAGACTTAAAGGGACCTTGTCAAGCACTTTAGTCCGTTCCTATTTTTTTCAATAATCTTTTGAAGGAAAGCAATTAATATAAAAATGTATTTATGATACAAATTTATAAAATAATGAAATAACGAAAATATTAATATTACTCTGATGTTTTGGAAGCATAATTACAACAGCTCTGAAATAGTACATGAAATCCTGAAGGTGAAACAGAAAATGAGTGTGACTGACTCTGGGAGCCCAGCCAACCACTGATTGCAAGGAGTTTACATCTAAAGGAGAGTGAGGTGCTGAGTGGATGTACTAAACATAATGATTAGAAAAGGAAAGGATTAATAAATACAGAACATTCATAAAATGAACTCTCAAGATGATGGAAAATGCAAAAAGGAAAGTTCTTGGGTCAGCAGAATTCCTAGCAATTTACACATTCCACTAAGTGAAAAGATATATGGAAAAAAGGCAACATGACTTCTAAAGCATCTTAGATATTTGCAATATTCACAATATTTCTATTTATAAATGAGGAGGATGAAACACACATATTAAATGTAGTTTGATATCTGACAAAAAAATATAGCACTTTCACATATCAACTGATACTCTTGCATGTAATAAAGAATTCTGAATTGGATTTCCTATGGCATAGGAACTTGAAACAATATGAAAGCCAAAATTTTTGAACAGCAGTCATCTAGAGATAGAAAGTGACATCAATCAATACAAAATGGCATAAAGAAAGCAAAAGGAAAAGTAGGAGTGAGCCATTTTGTTTCATATTTCCAACAGGTACAACTACATTGACAAGATGCAGGAGAATGAGACAAAACAGAGACTAACTGAAGCTGACGGTCCATGTATTGATATTGAGCCAAATCCTGAAGGTGACTCATTATGAAGACGTAAACAATCCTGGTCAGTGACTCGGTGGTGAGGAAGCTTGGCTAAGACATCTGTAGTCCATATAAAGAAAACAGGATGATGAGATTTCTCTGGGGTATGGTAAGATAAACTATGGGACAATAATAGTGCACGTGCCTATGATAGCCTGTAGAAAGTTGGGACATTCTTACCCTTTAATAGCTCATGGAGGAATGTGCATATCACCAACAAAGGAAGCTTTGATTGGCATTTGCCTGGGGAATCTGAGAGGAGTGCTGGAAATGGATATAGTGTGAATCTTCTGAGAGTCTGCGGAGGAAGGAAGAGGGTGGATGATGAATAGCATCATGTAGAGTCAATGCTGCAATGCAGAGAATATTACACAGTTCAGTAAGTTAATTTGTTATGGCTTGGAAGCCACTATCTGTGTAGAAGGTCCATCTCCTCTCCAATTCAAAAAAGTAGCAGTGTGTGCCTGGGAGGATCTCAGCAAAGCAAAATATGAAAATAACATTGATTTTCTAGGAGTTATGTTCTGTGAGTGATGGGGATGACTTTAAATAAAAGGTGAAGATTATGCATGAATTCTTCCTTGAAGAAGCATGCTGGACAAGCAGAAGACACTGTCACAAAAAAAAAATAGCATGGGATATAAAATAAAAACTTTATGGAGGATTAGAATAACCAGAAAGCAAATATGTTGCACGTTGTTTCAGTTTGTAACAAAAAAAAAAAGCAGTAGGGGAACATTTTTGAAAATCTGCTTATAACATTTATGAAATGTATGGAAGTCAGGCCTTTAAGTGTGAGATACGGTAATGAAAGACTAAGGATCAGTGATAGCAGGCAAAGCTGTAGATTGACTCTTGTCACTATTTGTAGATCTAGGGTTGAAGCAAGATTGTGGAAATAAAAGAACAAAAATACTTAAAGCATTCTATAATATACAGGTTAACACAACTGAATAAGTTTAGCAGCTCTCTGAAGATAAACATAACATCAAAGACATTCTGCATTAGACAGAAAAGTATTTTGCACTGAGCAATCAGATACCAATTTTTGAGTAGCTTGAGAATTATCATGTTCTTCGATTCTGCAGGTTTTTACTTTTTTCTCTCCCTAGCTATCTCTCTAGAAGACAAATACTTCTTTGTCTTCCACTACTCTTATTTTTCAAAAGGTTCCTCACACTACAGTTATTCTACCACAAGCACTACTTCTGGTTATGTCATACATGTTACTTCTGCAGGAGTAGGGTTTGGCTGTTGAATTTTGTGGCCACTGTTGAGGGAAGTGTGTGTGCGTGGCTCATTCCCACACCTGTTTCCTCCCTGTGTTTCACTGCCAGGGAGGTTCTCTGGGGTCTGTGTCATGGAGGAACCCGGGTCAACCAATTTTTCTGTAAATTGTTTCTTTTTACGTCTGTCTTCCCCTTTTATACACGAGAGAAATAGAAAAAAATGTTACAAAGATATCACTGAAGGAAAATAGAAGAGGTATTTCTCTGCTGGGAAGAGAGCTAGTCTTCAGCTATCCCCTTGTTGTGACTCTATATTTTGTATTTTAAAATTGGTATATTTTACAGTTTCTAGGGTACCGTTAGATATAAAGTTAAATTTTCATACAATGCTGAGAATTCCTCTCCAGAGCTCAGAAAATGTTACCTTCTTGGCTACTGCAATGAAACCTGACACTTTTGTTTTGGAGTTGCATTTTGCAGACCCTCATCCTGATTGATATTTGGTAGATGTATCAATTTTTCAACTAAGCAAGTTTTGCAGCATTTCCTTCTAATGAATTCCTATTAAAAGTAATACAGGGAGAGTAAGCTCCTGCTCATCATGAATAAGTGTACCAGAGTTTGGTCCTAAATGAACTGATAGCTATGTACTTGCAGTCCATCCCAGTTGCTGACAAAGACCTGACTGAGCTGGCTCAACCAGGCAAAGAAAAGAATGTAAATTCTCAAGAGTTTGAATCATGGAACATGACTTTAATGGAAAACATTGAATGGGGGTTTTGAAGAAAGTAGAGAGATTTTGACCACTGTTGCTTAACAAATAAGCTGTTGTCTGCACTCATTCTGCTTTTACAGAACATTTTTATTTCTAAATTAGTCAGAAACAGATCTTAATAAAAATCTGCTTTTAGAATTGCCGTGCATGCTGCAGGGTACTAACAAAATTCTATGTACCTTGACTCAGCTGTGGACTTAAAAGGTGAGGTTGTTTTTTTGTTCATTTTTTTTAAACATTTATTTTGTTAAACATTTGTGACAAAATTAATTGGATTATTTGGACACAGCCCTAAGTTTTGAGAGCATCTACCATTGTCTATTCAGTAGAAAGCATTTTCTGAAATAGATGCTGCTCTAAGATACATGGAAAAAAGAAGCAAAGCATCTGACTGGATTGTGATACCTTAGGGAGACCTTCTCACATTCACCCAGCTGATGATCAGTGTTGTATCTTCTGAAAAAGAGAACAAAGCAATGAATGCCCTTTATTCTTTTTTTTTTTTTTTTTTCCCAAATAAGAATCCATCAATTTGAAGAGAAAACACTCAGTTAAACAAGGATCTTTACAGTCTTGGCTCAAATAAGATGACAGTTGAAAAGAGATATGTTAAGAGATGTAGGGATTGCAGTGAAGGGGAAAAAGGTGCCTTGTTAAAAGTAACAAGAATCTATCTTTGTTCTAGGAGACGTACCCTTGGTGATTTGAACTGGTCCCAAATGCTGTTTCAGATGCTCTCTTATTCATGGGAAGAAAACACATCTTCTGAACAGATTCAAACATTTAAATCTTACCATTAAGAACAACTAGTTTTGGAAATCCAGGGTAAGGATCTCCAAAACATCTCAGTGACTTTGCTTTACCATTAGATAGGCTTCCCAGATGCATTTTTTTTCTTAAATGAGAGTAAATGTCCAAGTTACTTAAGCACTCCTGAAAAACTGACATCAAATTCAGATCTGCCTATCACTAAAGTGAGAGATAGTGTATTCTCATATACAATAGCATGATAATAAACACACCTGATACAGGGTTTAGATGGGTCACCATGGTGGTTCCTCAGGGGACCTGGACCATGAACAACCCTCAGTAAGCCAAATTAGGTAGCAATGAGGGAGGACTCGGTAAGGTGGTCTGTTGCTATGTTTCAAACAACCCAGTCTGTTTCTATGCTTCAAGCACACACTCCCAGTTTATATCCTGAGCCAGAGACATATTTCAATGGTTAGCATCACAGAGAAAGCTTGATTACTAATCAAATGTTGCTTTCTCTGTCCCTCTTGGGTAGTTAAAATGAAAAAAAAGGAAATGACATACTGATAACTGCCACAAATTTAATTTCTGCTCTTAACAGAGATTTAGTGACAATAGACTCAAAACTATGAAATAATAAACTAATCATCATAAATGAGCCATCCTGGGATTTCAACTATGGTCCCTTTATCCACAGTTTATTGTCAGATATCACCTCATGTGCAAATTGTAGTTGATCTGTAATTAGTTTTTAGGAGCAGATCTGTAATATTTCCAATGCTTTTGTTATTCAGTATGTTCTGACTTGGACTAATGGGATAACTCCTGTCTAGTTTTCAGGATTTTAGCAGACATTAATCAGTTTAGATGTTTTTGGACACCTTAAATCCTTTATGACTAGGAAACTTCATATTCTACACCTAATCTCTCCTCAGTTATGCAAGCTTTACCACCTTCTATCTGATGATCCATTCAAAATTGTTTTTATCCATTGAAAACATTTGAAAAGCCATACTATAAAACACAAAATTAAACATTTATCTTAATGTCTCTCTTTCCTGGCCTCAAATGCTTGATTTCTCAACCCCAGTTTTGTTCCAATCTACTTTTTAAATGCATTTGCGTACTTCAATGATATATTACTTATAAGATAATATGAAAACATAGAGTTTTAAAAATATCCATTTATGTGGATCATAAGAGGTTTTTTTTCTGTTTTGCTTTTTGAGGGAGAGGTTGGCTTGTGTGTTTTTTTAACAGCAATTGCCTGAATTGCCATGCTTCTGCCATGTATTGGACCTCACATCTCTAGACTGACACCTGTTATTTTCACAATAGCCACTTTTTACATTCTTTGAAGTTGTAACAGGTGTTGCAAAAACATAGAGGAGTTTTATATCACGTTGGCTTAGTTCTTATTAAAACCAGAAAATATCTTTTTTCAATTACTTATTCTGCTTTAAAAGACCTCCACTTCTCATGGTACAAAGGAAATGGATATTTGTTTCAGGGTTCCTATATTAAAATTAAGAAGAAGCCAAATCTAATTCAAACACAGAAGTAATGACCCCTACCTTTCCTGTGATTTGTTTTGTAACAGAGCTGTTATCACATTGGAACTGTGAAGGGAATAATTGTGTCTTGGTTGAGAACAGTAGTGGACAACAACCTTTGAGTTAGTAAATATGTTCCCCCTTTTTTTTTTTTTTCTTTTTTCCCCACTGTATAGTACCTTCAGATCTGTCACAGGTCTTGCAAATTCTCCTTGATTAGTTTGCTGAACCTGAGTGGTTTAGCTTGGAAATCTTTCAGTGTTCTTTTCCCTTTACTTACTGTTTTTCAAAGTCAAATTGGAAAGCAAAGGAGGATGAAGTTGCTTGAATGATATTCCTGTCTCCATCTAATGAATAAAGACTGATTTTCTTTTTTTGTAAAAAATATTTTATTTTGCTTAAATTTGACAGAAATTTGATAGAAATGAGTGCTGGTTTATGAAAAGGAGTGATATCTGTGGTGTGAAAAAGAATAAGGAAAGCTTTCTTTCCGATAGATCTGAAGCACAAGTAACCTAGAGGTTCACATCCTTGGCTATAAACTCATAGACAGATTCTTGGGAACTGAAAGACATATGACTTATTTCTTCATTATTTCCACAGAGTTCTACCCCTAGCTCCAGCCTTCCCAGAAGCATGGTCTAGTGCTCCCTGGGTGCATTCCCTAGGGCATTTCCCTTGTCATTTTTTGAAAAATCATGGCAGATCATGTGGCTGTAACATTTTAACCTTGCTCCACATGGAAATCAATGTCTTCCTTCCAACACCAGTTGACAGACATTGGTCTTCCTGTTGTCTTTCCAGTGTTATGAATCACTCAGATTTCTGTGATAGGCTCTTAGAATATTTTTGGAGTAACTTGTAGAACTTGTAATTTGCTTGCTTTGCAATGGCAATTCATATGAGCATTAAAGTTCCAATTTAACAAAGGACTTCAGCGTATTCTTTAAGCTTTTGCTTTATTCTACATATTCAGAAAATGCTTAAATACATGTTTAGGTACATTACTGAACTGGGGCGTTGGTCGGTTATTTGAACTGGTGAAATCTCAGTATCTAAATAAAAATGCAGTATAGTTTGTTTCGGTATTATAAAAACTGTCAGGAAAGCTGTTAGGTGCTCACTGCTTCATTTACCTCTTTCACTTCACTTTATGGCACATACTATTAAAGAGGAAAGAGATCAGAATTTTTAAAAAAATGCTGTCCTCTTGACCTCATTTCATTTACAGTGAAGACTGGGTGTAACTGCATATCTTTAAACACTAAGTCCATTTGTTTTTCAAAATTGCAACACACTGAACAGTTTTGATACATTGTTAACGCCATTTATATTGCTATACATGTTTTGTAAAAATGTTGTGAATTTTAAAAAGGTACCATTATTTTCTTCAATTTGATTGCTAAGCAGCATTCTGCCTAAAAACCATTTTTTAACTGAAAACTCACTTCGTTAACTAGTTGGTAGACTCTTAGCTGGCATGTTTGAAGGCTGACCGTACCCAAGCCAACACACCTTACCTCTCAACTAACGGTTCTGTGTAGCTTTTGCGTTGGAGCTGGATTGCCACCAACTGGGACCCGAGACACAGAGGAATCGAAGGAACAGCCTGCACCTGTCCACACAGGCATATCTATAGTTTCACTTGGTATAATTCACCTTACAGGGCTGAAAAAAAGAGCATACATTTTTCAAATCCGACTGGAGCCTTACTTGGAGGACTTAAATGATAGAGAAGTGATACCTACATTTTCAGTGATAATTTTTACACATATATGAACACATGAAGAACTGGATGTTGTTGTGAGGTGCTACCCAGAGGCACAACATTCCTCTACAAGCTAAAACTATTGAACTATTATCCAACTGAAAAATCATAGGTGCCATTAAGAGAAATTATGTACCTTTCATCAATATTGTCTCTGTTTTCAATCCACTGAAACACAAGGTGGTTTCTGAACTAGGTGGTATAGAGCCATCACAGATAAAGTTGGTATAAATGTATGTACAAGAAGCAATCTACATTGTGTCCTTAAATATCTTCAGTTCTGTAAGTATTAACAGCTTTGGGGAGGTTGCTATGGGGGACAGAGTGGGGAAAACTAGAAAAATCCTGCTTCAGAATAATCCTGTTGGTCCTCTGAACTTTTAAAAAGCAAAGCTATGAATGTAGTTGTTTTTTAGGGTTTGGTTTTGTTAGTTGACTGTGTTTTTTGTGCAATGGTACAACACCTATGCTGCTGCAGCACTTCAGTTTCAGCATTTGGAAACTGTTGCGTTTACAGCCTCATCTGAGGAAAACAATGTTTTATGACATAAAGACAGAAACAGGTTCTCATATTCTTCTTAATAGAGTGCAAACATTGTGGTCTCAGTTGGTAGTATTTAAAGCAGACAATTTTTTTTTTTTTTAATTTGGTTTGTGTGGTTTTTGGTCTCAATGTTTCTTTAGAAAAATTAGTACTTTGGGGTTATGAAGGAAATGCTATTTGTAAAGGGGACTTTGAACTTAATCCTGTGAGGTGCTGAGTATTTGTAACACCTATTAAAATAAGGAGGATTTTCTGGGTTAGACTGGTATTCATTATGTCAGTTTTCACGTTGCACTAAGGTTCTCATCAGATATCATTTGGAAGAGTAATTTCTCATGTCTCTCAAAATTTCTCCTGCACTGCACATTTTCGAATTGCAGCCAGCATGTGGGGTTGATTCACCTGTGCCTGGAGTCGTTCTTATGTATCCAGACATAAAACCTGCTAAAAAAAATCTCCTGAATGTCTCATTAGCTTTACATGGAAACTCAAACCTATTCAAATGCAGGAGTGCTTAACTGACCTGAGGCACACATTGGTTGTGCTGGGAACTAAAGGAGTATCTACTGTTTAGGTGTGTGGTTTCCTCTGGCTTTTGCTGCCACAAGCCATGGTCCAGCCAGCCGTTAGGAGTATCTGTTCTTGACCATCTATCTACTTCTCATTACTGGCAGGAGAAACAGTCTTTACTTCCATATGGCCTTTATATGGGGAAAACTGGTAAAATAATCATGTGCCACTGGAAGCAGAGTCCCCCTTTTAGAGTAAAAGAAAAGAAAAAAAAAACCCCAAACTCTTCAGCAGTATTACATGTTGTTTTCTTTAAAGGAAAATATTAAGTGACAGCAGAAATCTCCATTCTCCAAAGCAGTACCTAGAAATGAGCAGCCCCTGTTATACACATCCTGTAATGTTTGTGAAACAAATATAGCCTTTCTATTTTGCAGAGTATAGTAAGTATAAGTTACCTTTCCATTTTAAAAGTTTCTTTTAATTTTTAAATGGATGTCAAGCCGATACTTGACAGGAGAAAAGGAGAGGGGATGAAGGGACAGGGAAGTTTTCATTTTCTAATACAATGCCCTTGGGAAAAAAAAAAAAAGCAGAAGATGACATCATAAATTTGGAATTCCAAGGTCACAAACAGGAATTCAGACAACAAATGGGAGGGGTTAGGAATGTACATTGTAAAAAAAATCCATCAAATTTTAAAAGAAAAAATAGTAGTATTGAAATGTGGTATTTCCAAATAGATATTTGTAGGGTAAATGCAGCCTTTCTCTGAAGGATTATTTGATACATTTTCTGGTTTATTTTGTTTTATTCAATAGTGTAAATGCAAGTATTAAGAGGGGTTTTTTTTTTGTTCATTTTGTTTGTTTGTTTCGTTGGTGTAGTTTTTTTTTTCCTTGGAAAATGACCACAGTTCTTATAATCTTGATACTTATCATTCCACAAGAATGCTTTATTCACTTCTGAAGTTTCATATGATATAGCAGAATTGTCTGCATCTCTGTAGGTAGCAGCCAGGGCCATATATGTAGCAGTGATAAAATTTTATTGAAAACTACGTAACAAGAAGGTTTTGAGATGGAATTATGAAACTTTTTTTCTGGAAGAGACATTAGTACATTTTTTTTTTCTCTCCCTTTGTACCTGGAGTTTTGGCATTAGGATGACCTAAACAAGAACTACTTCTTTAATGAGATTTTTCAGCCTTTTCTTTTGTATTAAAGTGCCCAGACTAAAATAATAAAAAATCTACTGTACCGTATAAACTATGCACTGTTGTTAAAAAGCGGGCTCTTACTTTGTAGGCTACCGTACCTATTTGTTCCTGTTTCCTTAATATTGTTTTCTCCAGATGTTGGGAGTTAAAACACCCTTGTTATTTTTTCCAGTGTCAGTCTTTGTTACTTTCCATAGGCAATGTTCACCAAAGCCAGGCAGTGGAGGAAATAACAGATGTGTTAGCCTCAAATTATAGGCATAAAAATAACCTTAATAAAATAGGTATTAAGTGACAGCACTTTACAAAAATCCAGGTCTAATTTACTCTAGCCTAGAAAGCAATAACTTAAGGGGACCTCAGACGTGTGTCCACAGACCCCAGATAGTTTGTTGCAGAGTGACAGTAGCTTGGTTGATGACAATCCCAGCTTGCTGTTGGTGGTGCATTCCAGGAGAGGCTGTCAGGGTGTGTTTGCACTAGACACTTTTCTGCCTTTAACACTATTATTTGCTCATAATTAGTATTCCACTATAGACCTGCTAATTCTGCCAGAGAAATCCTCCCTCTGCCTTAATAATAATGATAATAACAACATGACTAATAATAAAAAAATGAGCCACATTCTGACTTTGAATGCAGACAAAATTGTCACCCTGGGTTTATTCTCCTTTTACCAGGCCTTTGGTTCCTGCTGTTCACAGAAAGCTGCAGATGGCTGCCTCAGCAGGAAGCCCTTCCCCCTTCCTTAATGGAACTCGTGGGAATGCGGGGATCCTGGAACCGAAGCCCTCCTTCCCTTCCAAGCCTCCTCTCCAAACCCCTACTGAGTAAAAGGAAAAAAATCCCCACATCCCTGGAAACATTTTTGCCAGCCTGTTTTTCAGTAAAAACCTAAATTAACCACTTCACTCCTGATTATAATAAAGATTTGTTATTGAAACAGCTTCTCTTTAATGTACTGAATCATTTCCACCCGTTTATTGAAGTCATCCATTTGGGTTGAATTATAGTGTCCCACTTCCATTATGTAATAATTTCAAATAAATGAAAACAGGTTTGAATTCTCCAACAATTAGCAAAGTTTTAGCACGTTCCCCCTCCCCCCACTCCTTCACAGATACCCTTCCAAAAAACAAGATTAAAAAAATTCAAAACTTTGGTCACATCCTAAGTCTCCGTCTCTTGTTAAAATCTTCTTCCAGATTTGCTCAAACACATCATGTGGGTTAAGTTATGACTTCCCTTTATACTTATTTTCAAGTGCAAAATAAAAACAGCCTAAGCATTGTGATTTGATACTAGGAATGAAAGAGTTAAATGCCTGAACAAAGCACTCCATTTATAATTTTTGTTAGGAGCTCCACACTGAGCATTAGAGTAAGGTGTGTCTTATAAAGAGGGTGTTTATATTGGATTTGATATAGTTAAGAGATTCAGCTTACATATAATAGTCTCCTCTAAGAAGCAGCATAAACCAAAATGAGTTCAGTGGGATTTGCTGAAGTATAAAATATAGTATAAAAGTCTAATCTTATAGGCTAGTATCAAACATGGAGGAATTCATCTCTTGCAAAACATCCACTGCAGAAAGGGAAAGAAGAAAATGAGGCCAAATCTGTAACTGTTATTTTCAGCAAGAGCCTTAAGGCCTCCAGCAGGCTCTATATTTGCTCTTCTGACTGCAGGTTATGTCTGCGAATCAAGACAGTGGGTCAGGTCCATAGTTAAATGAACTGGAATATATTCTTCGTAAATAAGGAAAAAAAAATTAAATTATCCACTATATTTGTGGTGCTTTCACTAATTCCAATAGTGTTTGGTTCAGGCCTGAAGAAAACATGGAAACACTACATTGCAGAAAGAGAAATAATAGAAATTCTAGATGTGTTTGTCTACTATAAAGAGAATGGCTGTGTCTATTGCAGAATTTGGAATTCTACAGTAAATATGGTGCATAAATAAACAACAGCTGGAATATAAGAAAGATTTTTGGACTTGAACGGTGAGCAGCCCAACTTAAAAATGTCTGACGAGTGTGTTAATAAAAGAAGACCATCCTTGGTGGCTCAGCTAATTGCAAAAATCCTGAGCAAACAGGAAAGGGTGGAGGAAGAACTGTTCTGCATCTGACTTGCATAGATTTGTTAATTCCACCTTCAATTCCATACCAAAGACTTCAGATTCCCTGACGCCATAGCAAAAGCAAAGCCTCTTGAACTGGGACATTATAAATACTGCAAAAGTAAGGTAATAGAAAGCATACTAAAAAGAATTCTTAAATAGTAAGGACCATATGATGTACCCTGAAGGCCAGTGGGGATTAAAGCAATGGTTTCATTAGCTTTGCAGCTAGAACAGTTCAGGGAGGACTGGAGAGTGGAAAAATAAATATACATCTGCACTTAAACACTAGCTTAAAAAGAGGAACATATGGTAACCTCTGAGTGCCAGCTATTCTTAATGAAGGTTGCAAAGCCTATTACATTTGATAGTCTGAATGAAGACATATAAATGACACAGCTTCTTAGAACTGATGGTATCACACTCCAGGGTTGTTAGTTTGAGTTCATTTGCTGCCAATAAGGCCATGATTCAAAATACCATCAAAGGTTCCAAAAATGCATCTGTATATGTAATGGTTAAGGAGTATTTAGAAGTACATACTAGGAATGAGAGAGTTTAATGGGAGAAAGAGGCAACGTTTGAAAGCCGTTGACATTGCTTGTGTCAGCTTGGGGAGAAAAAAAAACCATTCCTGCAAAGCAAGTGATGTTTGGGTACAGATATCAGGGCATCAACAGCAGGAAAACAAGAATGAGCAGCAAATCACCAAAAAAAGAAACACCAAAAAGGGAAAACAAATATTAATGCAAATATTCTACCCGATAATAAGAAGTGACGAATGATTATGACATAGAGTATTCTTCTCAAATGGTCAGCATTTCAACTTCATGGTTTTCAGAAGCAGATTTATTGCCCAAGATGAGGGGAAAGTTCTACAAAATCCACTCCATAAAAAAATATTTTTGTGTATGATCTCATTCATTATGACTTTTATTATACAGCAGAATGAGAAGTGATCGTAGTAGAGATACTTGAAAGGTGAACTGTGACCAAATGTTGCTTAAATATAATAGATAAAACATGAATTGCATTTCAGGAAATAAAAGTAGTTACCCTGGAAATACTTTAAATGTTTGCATGTGTAATGGTTCTCCAAGACCCAGCACACTAATGATGGGCCATTGCACTGAGCTGAAAAGGAAATCCATTCCTGTACACTACCCCAATCCAAGTCCATTAAGAAATAATGGTTGTAAGATGAAAGTCTTGTTAGGGTTTCAGTGAAAATGTTTGGCACACCAGGATGAAAAGTCAACAATCTGCTTTTAACGAGAGACACTGGAAAAACTTTGGTTAACATAGCACTGAATATATTAATTCTTCTTAATGGCAGGATGCAACAGAGCTTTTTATAGTTTTTGATCCATGTCATAAATTTGGCCATGACAAAGGGATACTCCAGCTTTAGCTCACTGGCAGGAACATTAGCTGTTTCCCAATGCTAAAAGGTTAGTCCTTTGGATTCTCTGTAATGCACCAAAAGGTCAATTTTTTCATGTGGAAATAAAATGACAAAGACCAAAGAGTAAGAGGAAAAAAAGAAGCAGAGTCAGTGTGTAAACTGTAGCAAATTTAATTTAGCATATCTTTTTTGCATCTATCACCTTGCTAAGGGGTCCAAATACATTGCCAATAGGAACTTATTTTAAGATGAAATGTAGGAGGACGGTGACAGGGAAAATGTAGATGTTCCAGCTAGTTCCCATCTGTTTCAGGTCAATACTGGCAATGTCCATCTACGTGTGCTTTTTCCCTGTGTAATTGTATATTATCATTTAGTAAAGAAGGAAAAATGTTTCTTTTATCAGTTCAGTGCAATGAAATTTGAAATCCCTTCTGAATCAACATTCCTCCTCTGAAACAATGATCCATTTGTTCAGCAGGAGAACACAGAGTTGCCTCTTTAGTATAGCTGATATAAAAATCTTGATAATTTATTACTTCAATAGCAAAGGCACCTACTAGCTAATACCACCTCTGGGCCTGGTACAATATGATCTATTTCCTTTACAATAAACAGAAGTGAACAATAGAAATTACACACCAGAAAAAGAATTCTTGTTCAGCCTCCTTGCAAATACAGCATTGTTCCATAAACACTAAATTTCCAATACAAAAACCTGAAAGTTTGGCAAACTATAATTGATTTATGCATAGACTAAATTTCACCTCTAATGGCTTTGTCTGTAACAGAAATCACCTTTATGTAGAATATTGACTTGGAAATCTCAAAACACTTCACAAAAATATCCTGTCCTGAGGCCTGTTTTGTAGACCATGAAGCTTAAGCAACAAACCAAGTTGTCTGGCAGATAAGTGACTAGAATTAAACTAGAGTTTGCTTGGATTCCAGCACAGTGCTGTAGGGTTCTCCCTAGGGTTAAATGCCTGCTGAAATGGCGTTATTGATATTCTTCCTATATCACCCTTTTGGGTTCTTGCCTTATTTTTCATACATAGAATTCCTTATCCTTCAATTGTTTCGGATTAATGAAATGAACTATCACTGACACCAGCCTACCCTACAGTCTGTTGAAAAGCAAAATGGATGCTTCAGGAATTAAAATTAGACAGTGATCTAATAGTAGTCAGTGGATTCTGTCCACCACAGGTCTCCAGCAAGAGCATTATTTGAGATTCTTGTGACTGTAGCTGTCACTGGAAACCACAGAGACAATCCGTGGAAAAGATTATAAAAGCCTAGAATTTGCAAATCTGTGGGTAATGCATGAAATAAAAAGAGTATGAATATCAGTGCCATTGATTTACTCATTCTGACCTGCGGCTTGGAAGCCCCATCTAACTGAGACATTTGCAAACAGACTGTTGTCTCCATGCAGCAAAACTGCAGGGAATAAGACAAGTTGTTGTTTCATGTTTGATACTGGAGTCTAATCTTGATTCTACCTACTGCTTTTTGAAAAAGGCTAATTAATCATACTACACGGGAGGCTTCTTTGTGATTCTATCCTTAGGATCAAAATACTCCTGTATTTCTTAAAAGATAATTGATCCTTAAAGAGAAAAATCCCACTCTGTAACATACATAAGTGTGATAAATAAGATCTTAGGTCACTGAACTTATCTGTCACTGTGATATTTCCTTTCCATGTTTGAACTAAGACATGAGATAGTTTGACATTTTCTGCTTATGCTCATTTACCTCTCCCCCCTGCTCCCCCCTTTTTTTTCCCCCGTATGAACTAACATAATGCTGAAATGAGTGTGAAGAAAAAGCCACAAGATTTTACTATTAAACGAAAGGAATAGTTAGAACTTTGGTACTGTTTTAATTACTTAATTTCTATGCTGGGGTATGACTTTTTTTTCTTTTCAAATCCTGCCTTTTGACTGAAATTTTATTTCATACAGCAACAATGTTGGTTTTGATTTTATTCTTTAAAATTTTCTCCATACTTTTAAAAAATGGGATGCAGAGGAGAGGGAAGGAAATTTGAAAGACCAAGATGAAAGCAAGATCATTAAACTGTTCAGTAGCTAAGACATTTATTAATGAAAGTTTCATCCTGTGCTTTGAACAAAGCATCAAACTTAGACCTAGCCTGTCTTGTGACCTCCTTCCTGGCTTACAGTTGACATTTTCTGAGAGATCTACACTGCTGAGACTAGTAAGAGGGAGGAAAGTGTTCCAGGGAGTGAGACTATGATGCAATAATTAATAAAAGAGGTTGAAAGATGAGCAGGAGCCTAAGGTGATACCTCTTGGCATGTGCTGTTATTTATATGCATCTTTCCAGGTATCAGTGCTTCCAATCGTCTCTCTTCCTGTGGCTCCTGTGATTGCTGTCAAAAAGTTATAAATTATGAGTAATTTTCACATTTAAATTGTGAGCTTTTTTCCCTTTGCCTTTTTATACTATTAAAGAAACAAAGGAAATTAGAGGATAAAGATCAAATTAAAATAACTTCAGTATTTCCACTGTCAACATTTTACCAAGTAATTCACTTCATGTGGTACAGCTTTTGATTCTCCACAGAGATTACAAACCTGAATGATGCCTGAAAGTACCATTGAAAAAGGTTTCAATGGACAGAAAAGGACTTGGAGTTTATTTTGTTAGTTAATTGTTACTTTCTGACGTATGTTTTCTTTTTAACAAGTTTCTGGAACAAAGATAGCTAGCTATAGAAGCACACACATTTTTGCCACCTGTTGTTCTCTTAGAGTACTGTCAGACTCATTGGTCTCTATTCTTCATCTGGATAGAGAAAGTTACTCCTGGTATTTCAGGTACTCTGAAGATCAAAACAGGTTCTGGAACACTGTAGCTATCTAAAGGAGTTTGGAAGTTGGCCTCAGTGGATGGGACCTGGATGTGACTTCCTTGGCAGTTTTATCTCTCTGAGGTCAAAACTAAAGCTGAGATTTCACAAAGTGGCAGCTTTTTATTTTATTTTAATTCATTTTTCGTTTACACAGCTGAATGGTCACACTAGGGACCGTGATCACCATGCATGCTCTGGACATGCCTGGACATTGTAAACTGGGACAGAGTTGGCCTAAGAACTGACAGACCATCACTGGTTTCACAATCAAATAGTTTAGACCCCACTGTTTCAACTTCCTTTCAATAACTGATGAATTATTGCCTCTTGTTCACAGACACAGACTGACTGGCTCAGTTAATCTTTGCCATAGCCAGTTTCTCTGGCTGATTGGAAGCAAAGTGGAGTTAGCAACCCAGCTGACTTAAAGCTGAGAGACGATATGTGTGCTCAGAAGCTTTTTGGTTAACTATATGGGGACTCTGGCAGTGTCTCTTAGAGCAAGGATGTTTCATCATCCAACCAATGGAGGAAAGAAAGCAACTGCTTTTCACAGCCAGAATCTGTTCTTTTGGCTAGCACAGGACAGACTTAGTATCCTGTTTCTTTTCTTGGCTCTCCATAAACTTCTGGCAGGGATGTCTATATTTTCAATCCTCCCACTAAATTTCTTATTTTCTTTACATGGTCTGCACAGTTGCATTGCAAAGTTTGTCTGATGACTTCTCTAATCAAGTAAATCAGTCACTAATCACTGCTACTCTGCAACAGCTATGTATGGATACTCTCTTATGTAAAATGGCAGAATCACCTTGGATTCAGTTCATGCTAAAACCATCCATGCGGGAGTTGTTACAAACCCTACTGCACTTTAGTCATTTATATGGATACTCTCTGACTAATTCAGAGAGAAAATTTCTGAATGATAAGGCATCCTTTGGCCTTGCACTGACATAGATTTTACCCACCCCGTTATAGCATTTCGACAAAATGTTTTGATTCTCAGCAGCAAAGCTGTATGAAAGAAGAGCTGCACAAATAGCAAATGCCCTGAAATGATATAGAGCTGATTGGATTAAAAATGCTGAAATGATAGTAGCAGGCCAGCCATATGCCACCTAAAGGACTGCTGGACCCAATGCCAGGGGCCTTAGAGCACTACCAGTCTGCCCCAGGGCTCCCCCACCCTGCCTATGGTTCAGGACCTTATGTCAGCACCCTGGGACCATCTCTCCCTGCCCCAGTGATGTTGCAGAATAGCTGGTCTCCTGCAGCCAACAGCCCTGTCTGGCCATGGGCCCCAGCGAGCGGGGCACGCTTCCTTTCACAGAGGTTTAAGCCTCATCTTTGTGAAGGAGCCCATGCTCCAGCTCAGCCTCTTCCCCAGGAGGTGCCTGCTGCCTGAGACTGGGGCTGCCCCTGCTGACCCCATCTGTCCTCTTCCCTGCAGTGGCAGTGGGACAGGGCCTGGCTGCCAGGCCCAGCTGTGCCCATCCCAGGGAAGCCCCTGGTAGAGTCCCCAGCTCCTGGTGTACCCTGACAACCATGTTTGTGATCAGAATAAGGATGGAACCAGCCAGGGACATGTAAGATGGTTTTATTTCTCTGCTGTTTTAGCATTCAGTCCCCAGCTGTGGTCTGTTGGTTTGCCTCAGATGTGTAGGAGAAAGGTGACAACTGGAAAAAAAGGGAAGCAGGGGTGGAGAGAGGGGAAAGAAACAAATTATGCTACGTAAAACAGAAATGAAGTAATTCTTCCTGACTTTTAAGTGAAGGAACCTCACTGAAAACTCAAAGCATGAAATGTGTCACATAACATGGAGGTGCAGTATGTATGGTTGTACCTGAGAACATATAGGTAAGTGTAAGTCCTTCAGTTTGATCATCTGAAAGGACTACCCTTCTGTTTGGCCCAGCTTCCTCACACTACCTCTTCATCTATATCAGCATAATTATCTGTGGAAGAAGAGGCCAAAGTAATTTTCCTTACAGCTCAGTATCATTTCCTTACAGCCCTGTGTCATTTCTGTGACCATCCTTTGAACTCCAGTATTTGATATCTTCCCCAAAGTGCAGACACAAGTACCATCAAGTATTAGCCTTGTGAGTGCTGTGTATAACAGCAGCAGAATTATTCCCTTTTCATTGCTTAATAGTTTCAGTTTTAACACGGTCAAAGAAAGTGGTTTGCTTTTTTTTTTTTGTCGTTACATTGCATGGACCTTAAGGTCTTCAGAATATCTTTTGTGGTTGTAAAAATTTTTACCAATCTCAATTATGAAAGACTCCTTAGTGTTCAGATGTTAGGCGAGTCTGCAGTTTTCCAGGTTTACAGTCTGGTGTTCTCACCCAGAGAATGTTAGAACTTCTAGATTTAAATGAAAAGTTCCAAAATATCTATTCCAAAGGTGTGCTCTGCTTATAGGAGTATGTTATATATCAATCATTGCCCCAGAGCTGGACAAAAAGTAGGTCCTTCATATGCAGGGCTTCCGCAAAATGGTAACACATTGTTTAATATAGCACAGGAAGGTAACTCAACATGTCTGGAGCTTTCTTGCTTTTTTTTTCTTTTTTTTGGTATTAATTAGTTGGTTGCTTTCTTTTGTCCCACTCCAAGAAGAAAGGAGGGCTGGATTCCAATACATGTAAGAAAACCATAAAATTAAAAGGTAGAAAAATACTCAATATCAAGACTCAATAGAGCTAGTTCAGATGAGCTGCCAGGTCAAGCACTGTCATGCCTATGTACAAAGGGAAAAAGCAGAAATGGGAATTGATTCCAGCTTTGCCAAAACTCTGTATTATGAACCTGAGGAAACAGGTCATATATATCTTAGATTCCCTGTGTGTAAAAGATAGCTGATAAATTTGTTGTTAAATATCTGAAGAATCATAGGAAGAATGTTTTATTTTACAAAGTTTTGCTACAACATAACTGTAGTCCTTTATTTTCAAGATATCCTTCCAATTTATTGCAGAAAGGAATGTAACTGTAACCTGGACCTCAAGTAAGCATGAAGACCTACCAGTAATTTTGTACTTTTTTTTCTTTATGACAAGTCTCTCTTATTGCATCTCTTTTGCCTTTGTTTTGCTGTGTGGGTTTTTTTTTTTTTGTCCCTCCATGTGCATAATATGGTCAATATGGTGGGACTGAAAAGCACATTTTCAACCAGAATGCTGTGGTACATAAGCATGATGTAATGTTATATATTCACATAGAACTGGGTGGATCTGTGGCTTCAGGACTCCAAATATCCAGGAATTAATAAAATTTCACAAAATGGCTGCATATTCACTACTTGTTTAATGTTCAGCTATAAGATGATGCAAATGTCTGTACTGATGTTTCAACATTTTGAGAAGAGGTCTGAATCAGTCCTTGCTGCTGTTGTAGAATTTTCTCAAAACTGTAAAATGAATCAGTTCCCTTTGCTTGAATATCTTACTTTACAGGACAAACTGTGCTGTACATAACTTGCATTTTGCACAATTTGCTACAGTTAGAGTTCCCAGGTCTTCCAATGTGGGGCAGCAGTTGCCAAATCCTGGCAGAGAAGTCACTTATTTCCATCTGTGAAAATACAGTCCTTTTTCTCTATGCAGGCAGCGAGAAGTTACTAAAATAAGCCACTGGGAATGTGGAGGAGATGGAGTTTGGGTTGTTTTTTGATGTATTTTTTGGTTCTATTATTATTATTATTTTATGTCTTATTTGCTGGCAGAGCAGCAGTAATGTGGCCCAGGAATGTTTCCATTTCTTACATTCCTTATTATGGTGAAACCTACATGTTAATCTTTCTTGTGATGTAGTTTCTGGTCAAAACTATGATTCATCTCTAAATTACTGGAGGTGTTTTTTAACTACTCTGAGTTGTTTTTATATCTTATTCAGTGTGCATTACCACATTTGATTTTCTTCCCAATAGAAACTGATGTTTTGCTCACTAGATGCCACTATGATATTTTAAAAGACTTTTGGATTGCATAATTTCTCTCTTCTCACTTTGTGGAGCTTTGCTCCACCCTTGGATCATGTTTATCCCACACTTGGAGGTGTAACAGTTATATGTGAGGCTTCTGTATCTGAAAATATTTTTGTTCTTCAGTATAGCAGTTTAGCAGCATTTGATCATACTTACTGACAAAGAAAACCTAATAAACCAAACAAAAATGATGATGATTTTGGCTGAATCTTTCATGGTTTTGACTCGATTCTCTCACTAAGCAAATAGACCGTAAGCTTCAAATTTCTCCTGCCTCCTCCCATCCACTGACAGTCTTTTCACGTATACCCCTGTCGTCTTTGATTTTTACCTTCTCTGCTTTGCTTTCTGTGCTCAGTTCTGTGTTAATACTTATCTTAACACTTAACTATTCAGTTCTTCCAAAAGCATGGGACTAAAATGATGTGTGCCCTCAATGCTGTATTCTTCTCTTTTCTGGGGTATCTTGCCTACTTCGATTTCAGTAAAGAGATTCTCTTATGCTTAATGTTCATAAACTGCCTATGAGAATAAAACACACATGACAATAATAATAACAACAACAATAATAGTAACCATCCTGACCAAGTGCCTGCTTTTGAACAAAGCATTGTTTTATGTTTTTTTCTTTTTTATGTCTGCAAAACATATTGCCATATTTTCCACAGGCTCATGTTCTGCACCTATCAGACTGCAGCTGTTATACAATCAGTGTCCATTTGGTCAGCCAACAGTAGAAATGTTTTTGTTGAGACCTACACTGAACTCAGCGTAATAGCAAACAGGTGGTCAAATTAGAAGAACAACAAGTTTTTAAAAAAATCAGTGAGTGAAGCAAACAAATATTCAGGTTCTCAAATTTTGGTCAAAGAGTGATTAAAAATCAGGTTATATGAACATTTGCTTGGGGAGGAGAGCTATTGAAACGGTCCATGTCTTGTGGGAAGGGCTCAGTCACTGATGGGAATCGAGGGGAAAACTCAGTAGATAATTTAGATGAAGGTTTAGTCTTTTTCTATGCTTAATACATCAAAGGAAATTATGTTAACTTTTGTAGATCTGTGTAAATGTATTTAGTTGATAAAATCCAAGATGCAGTGTGCTATCTGCATTTGGAAACTCATATTGCATAATAATATTGCTTCTTGTTGACCAGCAGAAAGATAGCATGGTTTTACATCTACCTTCTGACTGGATGAGTGTTGTTGTGAGATCAGAGTATGAATATGACTGGACAATTTTAAAATACATGTTTCATCTGACTGAGCAAGCCTTAAGCTTTCTTTTGTCTGAGTGCTGAATATGACACAATCATCAGAAAGCACAGCAAACATTGCATAAAATAAATATCATTATCATAAATGTAATGTAAATATCAGTGTGCAGATAAGCATTTTGCAGAAGTATATTTATACCTGTAGCATATCCAAGACCAAACAGAAAATCACTAGCAACTGAAAAGTATGTGCCAACATACTAATAATTTCTAGTAACAGTAAATACGAAAAATATATTACTGTAAGAGTAGAAATAATGATCAAACACAGTTTTGGTACACAAATAAAATGATCACTCAACAATTTTATGAACTGTTACAAAATGAAAAATACTGTATCATCCCAAGGAGAGAACATGAAATCACTCTCATTTACTTAGGTATGCCACCATATTAAGAAGCCGACATAACTCAAAACCTTCATAGATCTTTAGAGATATTTGTTTACACAAGAAACATCATGAAAAGTGCTTAAACCCAGTGCTTTGGTTTCAGTAAAGGAACATACCCTATAGTAAGGCTGCAAATCTTGTTATTTATTAAGAGCACTAATGAATGCAGTCAACTATTGATTTAAATGCTAACATTAGAAGTGTTTAACAAAGAGAGAGGAACCAGGAAGCTCATTTAAAGTTGCAGATCTCTTCTGAAATCTCAGCATTGTTCCTTTTATTTTTCTCAGCAGCATGGGTTCAGGATGGAGTTGTTAGGTTTAAGTTAGAATTTCCTGACTTTTTTTTTTTTTTTTTTTGGGTTTGTGTTAAACCTCAACATTTTTAAACATACTTTCACAAGGGATTTCACTGGTCAACTCTTTGGTCTTTTTCCTTTTTCCCCAAGGTTGTTTTATGCATATGTAATCATTTTACAGATGGCATAAAACATTTTGAAACAAACTCTTTCCAGGCTATCAGTTCCAAACTGTCACAATCAAAATTGACTAGTATTTTCTGTATTGTTGTTCTAATGCTTTTTCTGTGTTCAAATCATATTGTCTTTTTTGAAAAAAGAAAAGCAAAAAAAGTAAAAAAAAATCCAACACAAAAACCCCCAGCACTTTTTAAATGCTCTCCACGAGGTCCAGCTCCAGGGTGACTTCTGACTTTCTTTGTCTTCTGCTATCTGCATGCTACTGTTGTATCATGGTAATCCTCACCTTCAATGGCAGCATACAACTACTGCTTTTCTTTCCTCTTAGATCTGCTATTATGGATGAAAGTAGCTGAAAAAATGCAAATGAACTATAATATTGCTAAAGTTTTGGGACCTTTTTTAAGTTCAGGAAAAAATTCTTCTTCACTGCAAGAGAGTGAAAATGAGAAGTCAATACTAAAATGTTAACCTAGAAATGTTGATCTTGAGCCAAAGTTAGTTTTTTCCCTTGTTTGTAAGAAGATAACTAATTTGATGTTTTTTTCTTTATTAATTTGATTTATTTGTTTCATATTCTTGTTTGTTTATTTTTTGTTTCCCCAGCTCACCAGGATGGGCTGTAATATTGACCTGGAGTTTCCACACTGAGTTTGTGCCAGGACCATCCTCCTGTGATATGTGCGGCTCTTTTCACATCGCTAAGCTGCCTTGGAGCAGTTTTGCAGTATTTTATGAAATGAAATGCTGAAGTACAGGAGCATGACTGAAGTGAGAAGTTTCAAACTTCATATTTCTTGAATAATGATTCTGCTCTCCCTTTGATTCAGAATTGATGTCAAAATAACAGAATTGGGCTTTTATAGATACCCTCACTGCAATGAGAATACACTGTTCTTATACATATACTCCACAGGTCCTACTTTAAATTACACACATCAAATTCTTTGCAATGAAGTAGCCAACAAGTCTTGCTCTCTCCATCCTAGTGAAATACTCTTTAGCGCTCCCTGGTGTTGTGAGGATGATTATATTTCAAACATTGTCTTCCAGAACAGGGTATTTGTCTCCTGTTCTGATTCCAGCATTTGTTCAGTTTGTTCTGATCACCTTTTCAAACAGCTCTCCTAAACTGTAGAGAAAGAGAGATTTATCAGAAGAGAGAAACTAGTTGTAGCTTTCACGAAATTCATTAATATTTTTGAGACTATTGATAAAGTTTTAAGATTGGATGGATTACTCCATTTCTAATGTGGGATATTAAATCTTTCGCATTGTATGATCAGAAGTACTGTGGGAACATAAATTATTTTCAGTGGTGAATTTAGTGATAAACATTGCTTCAGTCAACTGGTACAGGCTTATAGCCACTTCTCAGAAGTGCTTTTGAAAGAGCTAATCTTAATTTTCTTTTCATAAACAATACCAAAACCAAAAATTGAGCTGTTTTTAACTGCTTTTTAACTCATAGTTTGTTCTATTATTCCTTTTTTGCTTTGTTATTAACCATGAAAACTAGAGCTATGCATTATCTAATATGCCAATATTGTGTAACTTTATCTCAAGAGCAATTTAATGGTATATACTTTTTAAAATTAGATATGAGCTCAACATTTTAAGTTTCAGCAGCAGTTTTCACTCGAGAAGTGTAATCATATTCTGTGATTACAGTTTCTTGATAAAAGAATATATGTATACAAACATTCCTTTGTAGAGTTTATTTGTGGAATTTTCTTTCCTTCTGTCATTGGAGTGTGTGTGCACCACAGGGATGTGTGCTTTACAAATAGAAATTACTCATCAGATAGATGGATAAGATTATCTCCGATTCCTGTTAAAGTGAGCTATGCGGGCAAGTCATTTGGGTGTTTTCAAATATTTCAGCCAAAGTGGATAAGTAGTCTTAACTTTTTTGCTGTAGGAAAGCCACAGGCAGCATTCTCAGTTGTGTAAACTGATCCAGTAACTTCAGGTTTGCTGATATATGTTAACTGGTGATCTGACTCAATGTTTAAATGATATTAAACATATGAGAGATATAATTAAACATAACTGTTGATTGACTGTTTCTTACAGAGCTCAAGCAACGGAGAATGGGCATTCAAGCCTTTTGTAGTTGTTTAATATTTTAAATAATGTTTGAACGCAATAGAGCTGTTGTAATCTATGCTGGCTAAGCATCTGACATGATAAGATCTGTTAATATTGTTAAGATCATTTAGCTGTTTCTGTTTACTGTGGTATAACACAAGAGCAATGGGATAGTTGGAAAACTTAAATGGGAACGAGATTACTATAGGAAAAAAAAATATTTTCAGAGCAAATAATTAACTATTTGGGAGCATCCTGCCCCCCAATATTTTAAGGCAAGGAGATTAGGATTACAAAATCACTTTGCTCAGGATAAAAACATAAAGCATTTCTCTGTTTCACTTCCTGAGCTAGATACATGCTTTCTGTTAGGCATAGTGTCGCTTTGTTTTCATTATGGATGAGCACAGCACAATGGTGGTCGGAGGAAGAAGGTTCTGTTTTTCCTTTGAGTCATTTGACACTTTTCCCTGTCAGAGGAAATGATTCTGGCTCAAAGAACTCATAATTCTGACCAGAAATAGTAATTTCCAAACTATTAGGTCAATGAAGGGATTTGCTAGGTATCAATTCCTCAGACTGCTAGGCAGTTTAAAAAGAACTCTGTTCTGGCATCTTTCCAGATTTTATATTGTGCCTGGAATTTCAGCCTCCAGCCTTTCCCTCCAGTTCACTGGAGTTTACCCAGTGATCATTTGATGTTGATGTTTTGCTTTGACACGGTGCTAACATGATGTGCTGAGGACGGAGAAAATATCAAAGAGGACAAAAAACTCGTTTGCTGTTTAAAAATATTTGAAACCAAATCTAAACTCTGCTGATAGCTGAATCCTTTCTTTTTGTGATTTTTGGATCAGATAGGCTTTTTATCCAAACTATTTATCCTAATCAGCAGTTCGAGGAGAGGAATGTTAAATAAACTATTTTATTCTGATTCTTTCTCTGAATGTTTACCAGGCTGTTGACAAAGGCCAGAGAATGTTTAATGACTTGGTGGGGAGACTTGAAACAGAAGTGGGGATCACACTGGATGCTCCTTATTTGCTTTCTTTCACAGTGCAACAAAGGGAAATGATGACAGACCACCTCTTGATACTCAGTTTGATTAAGAAAATTTATCATGTTCCTTGTCATGAGTTCAAGTCTCCCACATTGAATAATATAAACATTCCCAAACAAAGCCAGAAATAGGAAGATAAGAGTCAGATGTCTCTACCAGAGAATTGTATTCAGTCTAGAAATGTGAACATGACCTCAAAATAGCTCTCATGTAGAACTGCGGAGGATGTAAAAGTACCTGAAAGTCTTCTGTCTGTGCCATCAACTCAGAGCTCCCAGTTTGGTGAAAGGAAAAGTGGTCTCCTCAATTTCTGAAGTCTGTATATTCCTTGAGCTGACAGTAATCAGACATGTAATCAGGAACTCATTATTTCTTGGAACTTTGAATTTATTTTTATTCTGTCAGTTCTCATATAGAAAATTATCCTCCAAGTTAGAACAGCATTCTGGCAGTCACATTAGAGAATGTTACAAAGGAGATAAAAGTGGCAATGAGCAAAAATATATTTCAAGACTATGTCATCAGATTTATCTCATCGAAGCTAGAAGATTATCTTTTGACATAAAGAGCCATATATAAACTAAAAATGTACACATTTTTTATTTTAAGAATTTCCTCTTCTTGTGGTTTTGCACACTTCTGAGCTTGCACTCCAGGAAATAACCGAAAAAACATTTCTTTAGTGGCTTACTCCCAGAAATCATGCATTTTAGTATTGCATTCTGAATACACTTATGACGAGCAATAGACATCTTTAAGAAACAAAGCTCATAACTTTGCTTTCATATGGAATATTGAATGTTGTGTTCGTATGAATGTTTCAAGGAAGGAATGGAAAGAAAAACTGAGATCATGGCTAGTGCTGGTTCTGTGCCCTCCAAACTTGAGTTGCTGTAGGAACCCTGTAGAATGGAGGTACTCGCAGTCTCAAATTATAGCTGTATCACATTATATCAAAATATAGTGTGAGATATCCATTAAGTGATATTCTTCCAGCTGAAGCCAAAACTTTTTAGAGCTTGAGTAAAGAAAAACTATGCTTTGATTTTTTAACAACAAGGAAACAGCGAAAGGATTAAATTCAGTAAACAATGTGCAGAGGTAAATAGTTTTTCCAGCCCTAGAATCAGGGCTTAGTGCCCTAGCCCTTCATCTCTGGAGACCTGATTCTCATTCGAGGGTAGGTAATAAACAACATGCTTGTTTGGTCAAGTAGTTATCTTCCATTTGCCAACTTTTAGAATCCCTATTATATATTGTAGACTGGCTTTTCACAGGTTGATTATCTTCAGTTTAGAGTAAACTCCCAAGCAGAATTTTTGAGCATGCTCTGGTAGCTGAATAGCCTTTATAGGTGGGTGGTAGAAAAATAACCTTTATTTTTATGCAATACATATGGTAGACATGTGGCAGAAAACGGAAAATGACAGGGGATTTAAAACACCATCAGAGAAAATCAAAGGGATAAAGTCAAATGGAGCAGATGGGCTTATGATGTTAGTGAGAGTTGATATGAATTTTCAGATAGAATTTATATAATAATTCTGCTTGCTACATCTCTTCTAGTCTAGATGTAGGATTTTTACAATTAAAGGTATATATGCTTCCTGAAAATTCCAAATGCAGTAAAAAGAAAGTCAGGTAGTGCTTGTTTAGATAAAAATACTCTGAAGGATGGATCACTGCTTAAATCTAGGAAATATGATTTGCCCAGTAAAACAACTGAGAGTGCATTCGTGCAAAAGTATTTTAAAGTATTCAAAACGTATTTCCACGTGTAATATTGGATTGTTTTTTTTGGAAACCTTTAAATCTCTAACTATTCAGAACTTTGACCTAAGGGTGAGAGGTCAAACAATAAATATGGTTAAATGGTGAGCATTTCTGGTCTACAGATATTTCATCTTGAGATACTCTTCATGTATGAGTACCTTTGTATGTGTATACCTTCAGATCTAGTTCTTTTATTACATTCCTTAATGAAGTATCTGAACGTCCTCAATTACACACTGAGCAAAAGCATGGGATATTTCTTTTTGAGATCTCATTCCCATAGAGAAAAATATGCTTAGAATTGTTTTGGTAGGGCTGCTTTTGAGTTGTTTTTCTTTTTTTTTTATGGATACAGTTGTGGTTTTACAAGTCCATCTAAAAGAAACATGCCTTGACCTTGGAGCTAAAGGTGGTGGGATTTCTAGAGTTTATTACTTGGTGAGTGGGCCCATTTCACAGTTTTCAAAGATCTATAAGAAAAACTTGTCTCTTTCTTAGATTAATACAGTTATTAAACAGAGCCTTCACTCCAGACTTGAAGCAATTGTATAAATGCTCTGAAACATAGGCATTGGCAGATAATGCCTGAAATCGATGTAATGGTCTGTGATAGTGCATTTCCTCATAGTGACTTCATATTCTTGCCTGAAATGTAAATTGCCTTAAGTTGATGCTTTAACCTAGACAACATTTTCACTATCTGTTTAGATTGAAGATTTGTTGGTAAAAGATTGGGATGTAACAGGATGAAAAATGGAGTTTCTTGGCCTATTTTAATGTCTATGGTCCACATTTTTAGTCTATGCTATTTAGACTCTTATCACATTACTAAATGTCAATGATATAGGTTATACTGGAAAATCTCATTCCTGAAGAAGCAGATTGTTTTCTGGTAAGAAATATTTCATAAGTCAGCAGTGACTTCACAGTTTCTCTCTTTTTCCCTGGCCAAGACAGACTAGAAATGTTTGGAGTCAAGATTATTATTTTTCCATTTATATTTGTTGACAGCTCTTGGTATTTTGAACTACAATATAGGGAAAGGAGTATGATATCATGATGAGTTCAGATGAAAGAGTATCTATCTCACTTTCTGGACACCATAGGAAGTCTAGGCCTCTTTGGTGTTACAAATTTTGTAGGTCCAAGGAATACGTTAGGTTGGAGTCAATGTTTTTGCAGAAAGTGAAAATATAACGACATAACAGAAGCAGAAGTAACTTCCTGGTTGTCAAAGAAAATTTGCATTGGATTTAAGACATATTTGAGGTCCTTAGGTATTAATACAGAAACGTTGGCTCTCGTGACAAGAATAATTTAGGAAGGTTTCCTTTAATCAGATGCACTTTGAAAAAATAAGATCAGTGATTGTGTTGAACAAATTGTAATACCACAATAATTAGGCCAGAACCTGGGAATAATCATGCAATTATTTTCCACCTTAGCTAGGTCCAGACTGATCAATGACATTAGATAAAAAATATAGATATTTGTATAAGCTACATGAAAAAATTGGAAAAATCTTGTGCTAATACATTTAAGGTTATTTCATGTACTTATTTCAGGGGAGGTATGAGTATTTCTGACATGATAGTGTTCTGATGACAATGTGAGTAAGCGTACACTCCCAGATTCTGTTGATATGCACTTTAAACACATAAGGCAAACATTTAAATCAGAGATGGAAGTGTATATGGGAACAATTTTCAATTGTATAAGTCCATGCAGAGTGTGTAGCAGTGTTCCTTATTATCTGTCTATGAGTAAAGCTACAAGATCTGATACATAACTACAGCATTGACATGACATGGCCCGACTTAAAAAACTTAAGGAAAGTGTGTTCATACTGCCATTTGTCATAAGTTTTGAGAGGAGTAGTGAATCCAAGAAACATCAAATTGGAGTCATGCAAAGTGATTTTGATAGATAAACAGGGAGTCTGCATAAATCACTGAAAACTTGTATGGTGGTATCAGAAAACTTTAGAGACCAAGAAGCCTGCTGTGGCTTGCAGTAATCGTTTCATGCCCACCAAAGTTAATGCAAGATGAGTATACACAACTGTTCTCTGTACCTTGGAGTGTCTTTTGCACTGTTGTTTGCTTACAGGATTTAAAAAAAATATATATTTTCTGTATTTGAGGACAGTAGGTTTAAAAGGCTTTATAGTGATATTGGGATAGTCTATAAAACTTATCAGATGTTCACTGCTTATAAACACAATACGTTTCTTCTCTCACTCTTTGATCTTCTAACTAGCAAAAAAAAAAAAAAAAGGAAATGACACTTAGAACCTTTGGTTTAAGACTTCTCATTTAGCTTTATAACACAGTCAGATTACATACTGCTGTATCTACTTACTAGATCAAGAAACTGGGACAGAGAGGTTAAATGACTCATCCAAGTTGCAACAGAGGCTCAGTGACAGAACTGGAAATAGAAGCCAAATGTCTTATTTCTCCTATCTTTGGTCTGAGTCATCAGATTCAATATTACAAATCAGACAAAACTCAGGTACCTGGCTGCTAAGGAAACTGGTAAGTTCAGTTCAGAGATTCTTACAATTAGAAGTAAACTTATTTATAATTCAGATGCCAAGATAACAAATGAGATATAAACTCTAATGTAATTCATACTTTTGTGTGATTATTTTTTTGGAAAGTGCAGAAATCAAAACTTTGCAGGGAAGCATGCTAGTTTCAATGATTTTTTTTTTTTTTTTTCCTCAGGAGAGGCTTTGCAGGTTCAAGATGGAATTTCTAGTTATAGAAACCCAATCCAGAAAGACCGGATGTCATCATGACTAAACGGTTGGGGAACTTATCTTCAGTTTGGGAAAAAAATCTTAGTCTGTGTTGCATTAATTTGGGATGATGATTTGAGCCTGGTTATTTTGATACTGGTTATCATCTAGGGACACTCTTTATTCTGATGACACTCTTGCTCTTCTCTTGCAAAATACTCTAAAAATCGTCTTTTTCATCCAAACACTACATAGGAAAATCTTCATAATTTTTCTGTTATTTTGTTATGAAGATATCCTTTCTCATCCAACTTCTAATATAGATCATTCAGTAGTCTGTTAATAACATGTTCAAAGTTCAAAGCCAGTAGAGATCTAAATCATCATTTTATAATCTGTACAAAATATCTGTGCCATCAAGACCAGGTGTTTAGAACACAAAAATCATTAGAAGTAAATGCAACACATTTCCATCAGTTTTTGACAGTTTTATTAAAGCAGACAAAGCCTAAATGTACTTTGAGCCAGAATATTCTGCTTGTTTGTAGAAATAATCTTTTCTGTTCAGGCCAGAGGTATGTTGCAGCAGAAGAAAGGGACTAAACACAGTTGTGATGCGGCGAGGGAAAGTAACTCTGCAAACCACATGACTTTATGTGACTCAAAGTTTGTGGTGTGCTAAGTGACACTAATTGGAGGGGTAAAAGAATGAGAGAGCACTACACCTCTCCTGAGTTTCCGCTCCAATCTACCCGTAGGAAGAAGTATGCTTTTGGTGTTCAGCAAGGACCTCTAGCCTTCAGTACTCTTGATTATGTTTATTTTTTCTTTAAATGAAATGATTTTTTAAAAATAAACTAATTGGATATTGCATCCATGAATCCAACTTTGTAGTTAACATATTGGGATGCTTGGACTGGAGCCAACTCTGTATTTTACTTTCTGATTTTTGGAGCATTATGTCATGATGAAACCAGAGAAAGTGCGTAATAGATCCATCCCCTTATTATCTGTGATCTTACTATCTCCACAGCTTGCAAATCCTTGAAATTAGGTTCACATATCAGCACTTCAGTAGTCATCAGCAACATCAGCGTGACACACATAACAAGCTTTCTGATAGTGAAATAAATTATTTTTCTCTTAGCAGTAATGGTAAAATCTCTCCTTAACAGCTGAGTAACTTGTTCAAGTATTACAGGAATTTATTTCAAATGCTCCCTCTGCTTTTTTTTTTTTTTTTTTTTTTTGCGGGGGGGTCTGCAAATGAAAGTTTGTCAGTGAATGGTCTCTTTCTCTGCAGAGAGCTTGAGCCAGCTGAAGTCTGATATCAAATGCTGAAGTCCTACTGATCAGAAGAACATTGCAAATTTACCTCTTCAAAAGTTAGAAAAAGATCATTATGTTTTTATAGATAACATCGACTTGGTCTCCTTGTGCAGAAGAACTGCAATTAGTATGTTTAATAGCATAATTGTAGATGGCACTTTAGGAAGCACACTGAGCACAGGATGAACAATCCTCTTCCTGCAGCCCTTTGCCTCATTTACTGGACACCTTCTAAGCTGTGTGGCAAGTGAGGCGAGGGACCGAAGGACAATGGGCTTATTCACTGCAGAACACTCATTCATTTCTGCATCACCTCTCACTCTGCCCTGCAAATGAAATGGGGGGAGGTCTGTGGAAAAAATAGTTATGTGTAATTAATGATTGTATCATCATGTACAACCACAAGAGAAAAGACATGCTTGATTTGAGGATCGCTTAACTCTTGCAAGCATGATATTAAAACTGAGATTAGCTGTTTTCTTGTAGTTTTTTCATTTTCTTGTAACATATTTGTATACACACTTAGAAGTGGCTGTTCTTTATGTTCATATAGGATTGACAGTAAATTTAATGTGTGAGGTTATTAAATTTGAACACAATTTCTCATGTCAGTAAACGTGGCTTTATCAAAATAGAAATTGTCATAGGAAAGCATATTTTCTTTTTTTTCCTTTTCTGAAGATTTCATAGGAGATAGGAATACTTCAGACCTATCAGTGTTTAATTTCTGCCTCAGCATAAGCTTAGCAATGACATACAGAAATTGTTGCTTTGGCTCTTTCATGCTTTTCTTCCCAATAGAAAAGATGCTGTGCATCTGGACTATGTTTTCCATACTGCATGGCAGTCAGTCCCTGGGGATCCATACTAGCAGAGAGAATGGATCCTTTTATTTCTGTTTGGATTTGACAGATCAGATAAAATACGTTGATTCGGGGATATTGAAATAATTCAGTTTAAAAACTTAAAAAGAATAAAGAGAAATTTTCAACTTTTGTCTCAGTTAATTACAAAAACAAACATCAGAATATCACTCCATCCCTGGGGTGAAAGTTAATTTTTGATCATCTATGCCACTTGCAGTAGGCAAAGCAGATGGTTATAACGCAAATTCTGCTTAAGACATGCCATCTTTTTTTTAAAAAAATAATTTTATTATTTATGTTTTATTTCTATACTCAGTGTGTGGTCTGGATAGAGCCTCAGTAGAGCAGAGACTTCAGTACTTGTGCCAAGCTGTGCAACGTTATGGTGGTCTGATGATATGGGTTGTTACTATTTTCTATTTTCTGATTTAATAACAACTGTTTTCTTTTAACATTATAAAGCTTGCAGTTGTTAGTGTTTTTAATTGAACTACCCATGAAGTGTGAATGATAGGTGGAGCTGGCACAAAGGATGATCCGGAATGAATTAATAATATTAATAACAGGGCTGGAGTTTATTTTGCCTACAGAAAATCCCTTCTCTTTGACTAGCCAATAGACTCCACATTTGTGTGTGTGTCTCCATCACCACCACAAGCCTCAATACTTTGTATAGTCTGTTTCCCTTTAAATGCTGCTTCAGGCTTGAGTTCACATGTCTTTCCTTAGCTCATACTATATTTTGTAGCAGAGCCAACAGCCTGACAGCACTTTTATAAAAGAATGAATGGGATTAAAGGACCCGAATACCGATATGCTGTTTTTATGGCTGTTCCCCATAATTTTGACTGCCAAGCAGTCAACTATTGGTAATTCCCAGGGAACAAATTATTGAAATTCAGATTGTAGTTTTCTTGTTTACTGTATCACAATTGTCTTAGTCTAACAACAAAATATTTCCTTTAGAAGAGTCTTTCTTCATAATGTCAGTGTCAGGAAGGTTACTATAGTCTGTATCATCCCATGGATTAATTTACAGAGGTTGCACTTGTTTGAAACAAGTCTCTAGTCTGCACTGTGGTGTGCCTTCTGGCCCAGCAGCTGCAGCTCCCTGAGTCACCATGGGTGAGAAGAAACTTTTGGGAACCTTGTTGAGGACAGGCCAGTGGGCTCTCATTATCCAGCCATCTGGACCCCAGATTACTGCATATATGACATGTGCAGTAAAGACTGCCATACAAATACGTATTATGAATTCAGTTCATTTTATTTTGAGTTACAGAGTTTTGAATTCACTCTGATCCTTCATCTACAATAAACAAACATGTGTATATGTACACACATACTACTGCCTTTATATGCTGGATCTAACTGCTCACCCACTCGCATCCTTATCAGCATCACTGAACTTGATTCTATGGAAGTCCATCATTTAGCTTCTACATGCTTCACCACTCTTAACTCATACAGGCCCTTCTGTCTTGCTAACTGGCTTCAGTGGCATGTACAGTGTTCCAGGAAGATGGTTTCTCTCTTTATCTCTTTGAGAAATGACTGCTATGACTATCTGAGGGAAAAGAAACCTGGCATTTAAGAATGAGAAGTAATTATACGTCATACACAATGTAGCTTTTATATTTATATTTTAAATTAATGATTGCTGTGAAATGAGAAGCCAAGCCTTTGAACAAAGAAATACATAACAAGCTAGGACAAGTGTGGTGAGGCAAATGTTCATGTGGAACAAATATTTCTACAAACCAGTTCAAGAGCACAGGAGAATTTTTAAGGGACTCATTGCAGGACATAAATGCTGACCTTATGTAGTCTCTATGTATAGGAACTTTCCTCAAAGTTTTACTATAAAGTACAGACTAGAGTTGGAGGAATTACTTTAGATAGCCAGTTGACTCCTTAAGCCTATCTTAATTGAACCACTGGGATATGGGATCATTTGGGGATAGCCACACTGTCTGACTTTGGGTACTCAAATGAAGCACTCAGACTGGAAGACTAGCCTTCCCAAACTCTTTACATTTACTTAGTGGAGGATATAGACACCTCTAGAGACCACTTCTGAAAAAATGCCTGACAACTGCCTGTGCCTCTCTACTCACCCTGGAAATATCAGGGAGGAAGACAGCACACTAAGTCAGTGGGCTAAGGTATGTGGTGTGAAATGCCTGTATGTTCCTTTTTTTTTTTTTTTTTTTCCCCACAAGTTTAAATTCTAGCAAAGAGAGCTGGCTTCAGCTTGGAAAGCACAGGCATATCTTGCATTGCATGTATTTCGAATGAGCTCCTCTAGTATAATACCTGCTGTACAATTGCCGTAAACTGTGAAGAAACAGATGACTTGAAACCATGCATTACTTAGGGCAGAACAGGGTACAGCTACCTTTACATGTCTAGATCACCATGTGAGAACAATCCATTACTCTGAGGAGGCTGACTTTATTTAATTGTATTAATTATTGACAGGTTCATACATCATGGGGCTCTGCAACCTAAAACAGTAACTGGATTTATTACAGGATCTCTATTCCATGTGTCCTTGCTTTTTCTCTAAAGTAAACATATTTTGGTTTCTTGCAGCATTTTTTTTTTCATTGTATGGCTTTTATTCACTTCCATCTCCTATTATTTCTTAACTGCCTCTCATATTCCCTTTCGACTTTTGCATAATGCTTTCTTAGTTAACCATATTTCCTCAGTATTTCTTTGGCCCCCTTTCCAGTGAAGTTGAACATAAATAGTACAGATTACCATTCCAATTGTTTCTCTCTATAGTCTTTCCTTCTAGTATCATGTTATATTAAGCTCAGATGCTCTTTGAATTGGTATTGTTCTTTTGCTTGTTAGATACCTGGTAAATTTTCTCACATTAGAAAAAACAATATGGTCAATTTGCAGAAATTCCTTTAAAATATTACTGAGTATCCTGTCTGGTAGGAAAGATGAACCTCTTTCTCTATGATTAGATAGCCATCCAGATTCCTTTTGTCTCAGCCCTCTTGTGCATTGTTCTGGGAATTTTCTTCCTGTGGACAGCTCAGCAGATTCATGTGGACCATCTCCAGGTCAGTCCCTAGGTCTTGCAGCTTTATAGCTTCTAGTTAAGACAAATTATGAAAAAAAAAAAGGTCATTGTTGTCTCTTTTCCCTCTTGTTCAATTTGGAGGATGTTCTGGCATGCAGTAAGCCTCAGTGAGTCCCGGTGATCTGGCACTGCATCTGGGCTTTACTTACTTCCTAACTTGAGTTTATAGGCCAGGAAAATGTTGTAATGTAGTTTCTTCTCTCCAGTTAGTCCTTGGAGATTCCTCCTCTTCAGATTCAACTGCAGACCTACATATATTATTTTCTCTGCTGTTTTTCAGCTCAGCAGATTTCTTGTAACTTCCTGCCTAACGGCTCCATCTCCTCCTCTTCACTCCTTATATGAGCATGAGGTCATGTTGAGGTTGTTTACTCATGAGTCTGCTTCCAGAAACCCTTGTCCTTTCAGTTTGTAACCTTTTAAACCTTTGCAGGACTTTAAACATTTTCAGCTTAGTTGAGTCTTCTCTTCCGAGTTTTCAGCTTCTGTGATTAATCTTTATTTTTCAGTGTGTATACTTGAGTGCTACAAGATTTTTATGCAAACACAAAAGACAAGAAATAAATATATTGTACAAAAGGCAACTGGATAGGAATGAGAAAGGGTGACTTCAGTTTTCACCTGACAAAGAAAAGAAAGGAAATAGGAGATGTGATGATGACAGGAAAACTCCAAAAAGCAGAAGCTAGGCACCTGTTCTTCAGGTGTTTCACAGTTGGGGCTGATTGATTGATTGATTGATTGATTGATTGAGTGAGTGACAAAGAACAGCACTATAAGATTGTCACACTGAAGTCTGACATTTTGGCTCTTTTCCCACATGTGTACATTTGTGGTTTCAGTGGTTACATAACTATCCTCATAAATTAGAGTTTGAGCTTAAAAATTACCTTTTTTTGATTTTCTCTTCTGTGTTCAAGACAGCCTGGACACTTGGAGTGAAATATAGATAGTGATAGTAATTTAGAAAATTCTGGGCATTGTTACACCAAAGGGAAAATGTTCCCTGATTTTAAGAATATTATCTAAAAGATTTACCAGTGGCTGAAGAGCTGAAAGATAACACAGAGAGAGACTGTCAAAATTATGTCTGTTTACTTTTGGGCATTTAAAAAGTAAGCACATGTGGATGGCTGACCCCTTTGGTACTGGGAGAGAGGAACCAGAACACAGCAACCTAGTCTATCAAGTTATGTTCCCAGATCAAAGGTAGCTAACAGCTGCTGGAAAGGGAAATAGGATAAGGAAAAATGCAGACCTTTGGAATGATATGAATCAAAGCAATAAAAAAATATTTCCTGAGAGAAATCCTGAAGCAGCTGATATTGGAAAACCTGGTATGTATACAGTTTGTGTGAATTCAAAACCTAATTATCTTTCAAGGTAATACAGATAGGCATTTGAGGGCTTCTCTTCAGTGTGCATTCTAGGTGAGTTCAGAAAATATTTTGAGGTTTGGAGTTAATTATCCTGTCCAGGACAGGATAAAGGTGATTTTGCTGTTCACACAGCAACCTGGCTCACTGCTTGATTTAAATGAGGGATGTGTCTTCTTTCTGAAACAAAGAAACTACCTGAAAGCTAGAATAATGGTTAAACCAATTTATTTAGAGTTTGGTGAGTCATACCAAAGAGGTTTGGAATTGCCTTTTTTTTTTCCCCTCCCTGAAGGAATTTGATTAGCAAAATTATTCTATGCCACTTGTCCAGAATTAGGTGGAGAATTTAATTCTGAGCACCGAGAAAAATAAACTCACTATCACAATTCTTTTACTCTGATAAGTTTTGGAGCATGAGCCTGTACACTGATACTTACGTTGCTTCCAAAGCTGAAGCCTGTTTTAATAGAAATATATATCAAATAGTTTCCTACTCACTGAAAACATCTTTCATTTTTAAAGCTTGTGTTTCAGGAAATATTTTGAACTTTAGAATGCCATCTTCTTACTAACAAACCCATACCAGAAAAAAAATACTTACAACTGAGCATCAATTGCCAGTGCTCATAGAACCAAACACACTGTTTTAGTAATGTCTTGTCAGCACTGCCATGGTTTCATAAAGCAGATTATCGCTGGAACAGTTCATCCTTTCTTTCAGATATATACTGATGTATTCAGATATATATGCAGAGAAAGCTCTTTTTCTTAGATGCAATCTTTTCCTGAACAGTATAGTAGGATCTGTGCTGTAACCTCTCCTAGCCTCCAGCTTAGGCTGCTCAGAGATATAATGATATGTTTGAGTGTGTGTGCATAGCACTCTTTCTCTACTTTATTAGATCAGGTCATCTCTTTGCACACTTTGGATTGTGCAAAAACAATAGAGACTTTGTATGTTGTCAGCACCTGACTATATAGACCAGATTGAATTCTTAAAATTCAAGCCAAAGCTCCAGTGTGTGGTAATGATTCTCCAAACTCCAGTCAGCACTGGGAAATGCCCTCCCATGTGGTGCAATATAATGAAAAAAGAGGGATTTTGAGGCACAACAGTGATCACTCTTAAAAAAATGTGACATCTGGCATTGCAGATAAGGTTTTAATAATGGGAGGTTTTGCCAACAGGGGTGATACTATTGAAGAAAACCTCTCTTCTGAAGGGCAGAACATAGGGAACGACTGACCATCAAGATTTTCTTTGATAATAGTGGACATCATCTGGGATTTCTGAAACTTAAGTGAGAAGTCTTTTGGGGAATTGTATGGAAGAGAGGAAAAGCCTGAATTACTTGCTATTGGAAGAAATTCTAAAGTTCTGGGGCTTGATGTACCTACTAATAAGAAAATGAGAACCACCTACTAATAAGAAAGTAATAAGAAATATGGATGATTCTAACAGTAGGAATTTTTTACTTTTATTCTCATATATAGTTAGTTCATAAATAATTTGCTTTTTTATTCATTGATGAGGACTTCATCAAATTACTCTTGTTTTCCATGAAGTATAACAAATGTAAAATTAACATCAATGGATTGAGTTACTTGGCACCTAAACTGCCTTTTGTTTCTTGATTTTTTTTAAGTGATGTAATTTAACACAGTACCACTCTGAAACTGTTTTTCTAATGACATGTAAGATTAACTGACATGTCTACTAAAATCCCTGCATTGCATTAATTGGTCCTGTAGATGTGTATTAGAAAATCTTATAACACAATTGGTATAAAAGAGATGACTTTAACTACACTGACCACACATGCAAATTAGATGAACTCCATGTTTTCCAAAGCTTTAAACATAATTCTTTGCACAGAGTTCTTTTCCTAGAAAGTCTTACACGATACAAATTTCCTAATGTTGTACTTAACTGTTATCAAATAGTGGCCTGAATTACACTTAGAAATAAAAATATAGAACAGGATCTTCAGTTCCTATGTTTCCAGCTCCTACTTTAATCAACTTGAGTTTGAGGATATTCAGGGCTTTCCAGCATCAGATATGTTATACGGCATTCCTTCTTCTTTCCCACAGGATTCTGAATAAATACTAATTAAAATTAAGCTAAAATATTTTTAAAATCTTTTTTTTAAATGTACTTTTCTTCTGGATAACAAATGTGAATACAGACTTATTTCCTTCCTTACTTTCCCATGCCTATGTGTTTTCTTCTTTTTTGTCTGAAGGAAAGAAATACTTTTGTAGAAAGCTGAACCCACAAAATCCACTGGGTATTGTTCTATGCTAGAGATTGCTAAGCATAGTATGCTAATAGTGGGCCAAATACTGTGCTGATTTCTCTGGGATAGCTTTCAGAATCTGGGACCTCTGCTCCTTGAGGGATTATAGCACAGCCTTACCATACAGCCGAACACCAAAAACAATTTTCTCAGTACATTTGTCTATCCTGCTGCATAAGATTTCTCTATACCACCGATCTTTCACCTGTCAAGGTAACGTAGTAAGACATGATGTTTTAAAACTATAAAAAAATGCTAATTCATTAGACCTTTCTATCAGTACCCAAATAGCTGACCAAAGTCTGATATCGTTGAGAAAGGAATTTTTCTGATTATGCTCCATTTTGGCTTAAATCTTTAAACTGATTGCTAACATGTCCCAAACACACATTCAGACTTTCTGATCTTTTTGTGTGTGTGACATATATTAGTTAGAATTAAACATTCCCATGAAGTGGACTGAGAGTCAAACATGGAAATGTAAGGGAAGATAAAGTTCAAGGTATTTGTATGACAGTAGTGCCTACAGAGCTGGTTAGCTCAGGGACTTTGGTCCTTAGTGAAGGGTGAAGTTTTAAGTGTACGACAGAAGAGAAGAATTATGTGCTATTACAGTGTATGATAGGAGTTAGGTCTGATTTTAAAGAATGGGCTCAAACTTCTGACTGACATTATAAATATACCTTGGTATAAGGCTACAAAGTGTCCTCTAGATGGCTGTGGAGATGGGGCCAATGGGGAGTATGGAAAGCATTTAACAAGTTTCTCACAGAACACTTCTGTGTATCTCAGCATAACGTTTCCTTGAAGCCCAGGCCAGAGTTCTCACTTTGCAATTTCTTGGAAAGTATTGCATGGAGTCGGGTAGGGGTTATGGCATTTATAACCCTAAATGTCATTATTAGTAACAATTTCCAGTTGCTGACAAAGGCAAAGCACCACACAGTTGCTCCATAAACAAATATTTATGTATAATACATGGAAAGTGTAAACAGTTTCTACAATGTTTCTTAAATAATTTCTCAATGTGATCAAGAAGTTAACCTACAAGTGTTTCTTCCTGAACAGACTAGTACAATCTGTTGTTGTAACCATATCTCCTCCCAGAATTGAAGTTTGTCTTGTAACATTGACTTATAATGTAAAGAATCAGTACTGCATTTGGATTTCAGTGCTTTAAAAAATGCATATGACAACATTCTTTCTCGAGTAATCTCTGTTTCAGAAATTATTTCAGTCTGTGTGGCCTGGAGTACAGAGGTGCAACTTGGATTTTTTTTTAAAGCTGTCAAAAAAAATTCAGTGCTTCTCATTTCTTTCCAAAATGCTTCTTGTGTCAGCAAACAAAGGTTTGGCAGAGCCTTATAACTTGATGCATTCAGCCCTTTTTCATGACTTGCTTGTCTTATCTTGTGTGTGGGCAAAGAGAAAATCAAGTTATGCCAAACCTGAGTGCTAAAACGTTCAAAACCGGGTTCTAGAAGTTCACCAAACTGCTTTAAAATTCATGAACCCCACAAAAAAAAGTGTATTGGAGGATCTTTTCATCTGCTGTGATGGTTGAGAATTTTGACTCATTATTTAAATTTTTTCTCTGCAGCCAGTGCAAACCTGAATCTATTTTAAAGGGGAAAATTGCACTTAAATTCATGTGACTTTGCAAGATTTTAGAAGTTGGACTTTTAAGAATGCTACCAAATAACAGCAGACTTTCAGTAAAACTGTAGTAATTGACACTGAAAGTGTGTAATCTACAGCAACAGTGTTACAGATTTTGGGGTGAGAGCATGCAGCAACATCATTCTTTCTCTATCATTCAGTTTATCCTCTAGCCAAGACCTTTCCAGTAACACCTGTGTGCATGACTAGAACTAGACAGAAAGCAACAATCCTATTTCAAGGAATATTTGCATGTTTCTAAATCTAGTTTCATTCATAAAAACTGATTTTAGACATTCTCTTTGAAATAGTCTGTTCATCTTCAGATAGCTTTACTTGAAGTCCACACTCAGAGGGAGCACTTTGCAAAATAGTATTGGCCTCACAATATCCTTCAAATGTTCCAAAGAGCTTACAGCAGAGTAGTGGAAAAAGCTTCACTCTGCTGGAGTTTCCAAAGAATACAGTGCTTGTTAAAAATAGAAGCTTTGGAAGTATTCTGGGTTTGTTCGATTGCTTTTGGGGGACAACAGATAACGGAAAAAAAAATTGACATCGAGGTTAGAAAAAAGACATAGTTCCCAGCTAGCTTTTTTTTTGTTGTTGTTGCTGTATGGATGAAGAGCTATCCTTTATATCAGAGGAAGAACTTGAACCTCTGATGTCCCAGGCTTTTGTCATAATCAACATGTGAGAGACAGTTGAATTCCTTCTGCATAAATCTGCCACACATATACAAAATTGAGAAGCTTTGTTTTCATTCCAGTTTGAAAAAGACTTCCACGTTTAGTTTATTAAAAAAAAAAAAAAAATGAAGTTGTTCTGGAGTCAGTAGTAATCTGTAAGCCTTGGGAAGCTCCAACTCATGGTGAAATCTGCCTGCAGTAGACCTTATGGGAAAGGGAGTGTGGGATTGAGCACCTTCCAACTATACTTTCTGTCTCCCAATTTATCTGGAATACTTCTGCTGTGTTGGGTGCAAACAGTTGAACAGGAGACCAGGGTCTGCTCCAAAATCTAGCTGGTATCTGGTGTCATGTTGACAGGTGGGAATTAAATCTCTATAACTATACTGATATAAACTTCTCTTGATCTTTCCATCTCTACATATTTACTTAAATGTAAGAATTTTTACTTAAGTTTAAGAATTTTGACAAATCCTAACTGAAGGAAAAAAATTGTTTCTAAATTTCTGTGACTTACTCTCTTCCTGACCAGTCTCCTGCCTAACTTAGCTCTGAACTTCTGAGAGTATAAGAAATGCCTGCCTGCACTGTTACTTTTTCAGAAATTACCCCAAAATGTGTCTACATAATATATAATTATACATGTCTCTATAATTACCCTTCGCACTTCTAGCTGAAGTCTTCAGTTGTACTGTCTGCCTGTAGGCAGTCACATGGTTCAAACACAACGTATTTCTTCCCTCCTTTTTAAAAAAACCAAAAATGTTCACATTTGACACATAAGTTGTACAAGTAACAAGGAAGCTGGATGTGTATGTTTTTGAAAAGCACCAGTTTTGCTTTTCCCTCTCTTTGGGAACCTCCCTGAAAATTTGACTTAGTTCCAATTCCTTCAACAATTGGCCAAGATGTAATTCCCAAATTTCCCTTTGCATCTTTCCCCACTGAACAACATCCCACTTCCCTGACATGTCTGCTCACTTTTCTGGGAATCTTTACACAGACCGTAATAAACTGAATATTTTCAAGATTAAAATCCACAGCAGCCTTTTTTCTGCCAGCTTCTGACAATCAGGTCTTTTCTGTTTTTCTGTTTAAAGCCAATGTTAATGTCAACCTTTCTCTTCCTCTCTCTGCAGATGAATTGTTATTTATATGCATCCCACACATACAGACCCTTGTGTATAGTTTCCCTCTGCTCAGTCTTCAGTCTGCATCCATTTCCCTCCATACTCCATTGCCAAGATTCTGGTTCATACTGTGCTTATCTCATGTCCTAACTGCATTTCTTCTCAAGTATACCCCTCTACACTATGTGATGAAGTCATTACATATAGCTCCTAAGAAATCCTTCCTGTACTTTTTCTCAACCACTTAGGAGAAGTAGACATGAGATGAGGATGTGAAATTCAGTCTCTTCTTTTCCATATTCCACATTTCTCTCAACTCTGTTGTCTTCTCCTTTGCCACATGCCAAAGCTTCTTCTGAGAAATTTTACAGAGGGTATTCTTTCAGTTATTTAGTTGACATTCTACTTCACAAATTCTCCAATTATACTGCTGTAAAAGATTAGTGATTTTTATGCTTATCTTACAGAGTTGGCCCTGTTTAAACACTGTTGCCAACTTATTACAGAGACAAGATTTCTATTGTATTTTGGCACAACCAATGATGTGCATAGAGAGGTCTATATAGAACCCAAGCATTCAGCTCTTAATTACCAGACTGCATCCAGCATTCATTCATCTCCGCATCCATCAACCCTCTATAATAGTCTTTTACCAATAAGAATCAGCCATTCTTCTTTATGAGTGTTCCAGAAGCAGTAGGTGAATTAGCTACACCAAAGACACTTTTTAAAACCGGAATGATTATGTTCTTTAGCTACTAATCTATCTGGTAAAATGACATATGAGACTATGTCATTTCATCTCCTCAAAGCAATAATGGTTTATGCCTGCTCAACTGTATGCCTCATGGCCTTAATTCCTAGGCAGAACTTCTGGAATCTGCTTTCTGAGATTAGCAGTGCCCTCTTGCCTGATTTGAAACAAAAATAATTGGAAAGGCAAATGTACCAGCTTCCAGTTTATAAGAGTTCATTATTTGAAATCCCCTGAGCTCCTCCAATTAGAAAACAACTTTTTGACTTAATATCCTTCAATTGTTAAAAACTTGCGTCACTGAGAGATCACAGTGAAACGTAAAGGTCCCAGCACATTGGCACTTGATTGTGAGGGGATGTGATTGTTCCACATTTAGACTGGAAAGGGTTAGGAACTCCGCTTCCCAATGTGCTTAATGAATGAAAGGAAAATTGGACCCTTGAGCCAGAGGCAATGACCTAACTGAGTGAAAAATGTTTGCAGGTTAACAAGGGCAACTGTTCCTTGCTATAATTCCCACTGGAGGTGAATGACAAAAACGGCCAATAAACCTCAGACTTTGGATTATTTATTAACCTGTTTTCTTCCTAGAAGAAAAGACCTTACTGTAGATCTTGGAAGACAGAACTGAAAAAAGTGCCCTTTTAAAAAGGATAAATTGATGACCATGTGCCCTGCTTAAAAAGAGTAAGGTGTAATATTTCCTATTATTGTGCTCTGTGATTAGTTAGATTTTTAAAAAGGCAACTTCACTGAGACTGAAACACAAGGAGAGTAAAAATAAAATTGTGATTAAATGACACTAATTTAAGCCATATTAGAAGAAAATGTAACTGGAAATGGCATATAAACATTTTTGACACTGAATCAGATAAATATTTTTTATGTCTTGTCTTTACAAGTGCTGCTGCCTAACATGCTGATGCAGCAAATCTGTAGCTTTCCTACATGTACTCGGAAACTAGGGTGTGGTGGGATAGCCAAGTGTCCTGATGCAGACTGGAGCCTCTCTAGTTGGAAGTCATACAATTCACTTCTCACTCGGGAGGGCAGGCTTGGTTTCCAATCTAAACCATTTGTCATGAAGTAATGGAAAGATTCCTGTTGTCTTCACTGAGATCAGGTCTGGAGCCTAACAGAGGCAGTGGAAAAAAATTGCAGGGTAAACACAATATAGTGAAGGAAAAGCCTTAAGACTAGTAATAACCAGTAAAGCAGCTGTCAAACTACCTTTACAAAAAAATCGAAATGATGCCTTTTCAGGAAACAATGTAGACTAGTCAGAAGAGAATTGAAGGGTATGGTCCAAAGTTGAGCTGTTTCAGTGGGCTTTGTATTGTGTTAGTTCCTAACAGAATATACAAATAACGTATTGCTTCCTGTATTTGAAGTGCCAAAAATGAGACGTTTGCAAGCACTCTGCAAACCATATGTCTGAATCAGTCTGGGACTGAAGCAAAAGGATGAAATATGCATTTATATAATGCAACACTCTCTGCGCCATAGATATGATACCTGTAATGTATAGGTGTGTTTTCAGTAATGAGAGCTGCATTTCATGTTAAAACAACCCTTCATTTTGCAAAATGCTCTTTCCTTACTCTGTTGTGTACCTGCAGATGAAAAGGTGAACACTGTATTTAGCTTTTGCTTTCCTCTCTGAAAGAAAGAACAGCCTTCCTGCTCAGATCATAGAATCATAGAATCATAGAACGGTAGGGTTGGAGTTCTTATCTGCTTTCTTGTATTAATATAGAAAGACATAATATTTTAAGGGTGGATTTTGTTTCTATAAAGTAAAAATAGTTTTAAACATAAGATATTCTAGCATTAACAGTGCTTTATTTATCCCTTTTGAAGATTATTTAGCCTATACTATTACCCCCAATTTGATTCTTAAGTTGAACTTGCATTTTGTACAGTGCCTGTGTCAGAAACGAAATGTCCAGTGACATCTGCTACCAATGAGCATGCTATGTACTCCATATGTACTCTTCTGCCTCCTTACTGAAACCAGTAAGCACCTGAATTCTTAATAGCCTTTTAAGAATTAAAAAAGGCTATTCAAGATTTGTGATAGACTGCAGGATTTGAAACAGGACAATAGAAATAATTGAAGACAGCTTTATAAATACCTGAGCATGTAACAGAAGTGGTAGTGATAACAAAGAGTGAATGAGTTAGATCTGGACAAAAATTAATGTATGAGATCTCAAATTTAAATGTGTCTGTAAGGCTAAAATTCAGACACACAAAGCAGACTATACAAAGCATCAGATATATGGAGGATATCTGTATATTGAGTTGGACTCAGAATGATACCCGTATTCTTCTTGTAGACACCTGTTCTGTTCTGCAGGGTTTCACCAATAAGAAACGGGTTGCTTGCAAGGAGACATTACATGTTTTGCTGTAATAAAAGTTGTCTCCATTGCAGTCAGCAGAACTGCCCCTGTAGACTGCAGGCAAGTAAGAATTGTGCTTTCACAACTGAGTGCAACACCTGAGCAATCGAGAGTCTTCAATAGTGTAATAAAATCTACTCGCTTCAGGGCACAGAGACCAACTTGAGACATAAAGATTCAAAGAATCATAGAATCTGTTATTTTGGAAAACACCTTTGAGATCAGTCTAACCATTAACCTAGCATGGCCAAAACCAACTCCAAGGCACGTCCCTAAGTGCCACAGCTGTACATCTTGTAAATTCCTCCAGAGATGGTGACTCAACCACTTGCCTGGGCAACCTGTTCTCATGCTTGACAACCCTTTCTGTCAAGACATTTCCTGTTCTCCAATGTGAACCTCCCCTGGCACCACTTGAGGCCATTTCCTCTTGTCCAGTGGCTTTTTACTTACCAGAAGACACTGACCGCCACCTCGCTACAATCTCCTTTCAGGTACTTGTAGAAAGTGATACGATCTCCCTTGAGCCTTCTTTTCTCTAGACTAAACAACATCAGTTCCTTCAGGTGCTCCTTAGAAAACTTACGTTGTAGACACCTCACCAGCTTCGCTGTCTGTCTCTGGACATGCTCCAGTACATCAACGTTCCTCTTGTAGTGAGGGCTGAAAACTGAACACAGTATTTGAGGTGCAACCTGATGGGTGCTGAGTACAGTGTGGCAATCACTTCCTCAGTCCTGATGGCCATGCTATTTCTGATATAGGCCAGGATGCCATTGGCCTTCTTGGCCACCTGGGCACACTGCTGGCTCATATTCAGACAGCTGACGATTAACACTCCCAGGTTCTTTTGCCCCCAGGCAGCTTTCCAGCCACGCTGTCCCAAGCCTGTAGCATTGCATATGGTAGTAATGTCCTAAATGCAGCACTCAGCACTTGGCCTTGTTGAATCTCATCCAATTATCTCAGCCCATTGATCCAGCCTGTCCAGATCCCTTTGTAGAACAAGCAGATCAACACTCCAGCCCAGCTTGATGACATCTGCAAACTTACTGAGGGTATACTTGATCCTCTCATCCAGATCATTGATAATGATATTAAACAGGACTGGCCCCAGCACTGAGCCCTAGGGAACACCACTTCTGATTGGCCATCAACTGAATTTAAGTCCATTCACCATAAATGGATGGCCTAGCCATCCAGACAGTTTTTCTGCCCAGCAAAAAGTACATGTTCAAGCCACACACAGCCACTTTATCTAGGAGAATTGTGTAGGAAAAGTTGTCAAAGACTTTACTAAAGCCTGGGTAGACAACATTCACAGCCTTCGCCTCATCCACTAAACAGGTCATCTTGTTGTAGAAAGAGATCAAGTTATTCAACCATAAAGTCATGCTCCATGGGCAGCTGCTCTCAAGAAGGCAAGCTTGAGAGTAGATGCCCAGGAGCAGCTGGTAATGCTGCCCATGGAGATTCACAGTTCTTAGGTCTAGTCTTCAACATCATCCCTAGTGTCGCTGAATTAGGTGTTACAGCTTGAGGTCCAGTTCAATTGTTAGGAAATCTTCTCACCATGAAGTTGTAAATACTAGAGAACTTTTCTCCTATTCTCTCTTTATGCAGAGCCCATGTTTGTTGGATGCCTGAAGTCTTTATCCTGTGTCACAGGATATGACACAAGACAGATATATTTCTGATTTCAAGAGGAAGTTAAGTGAAAATTTGCCTATTGTTGCTTGACATCTGCTGCAAAGTTTCATCTCTTGTCACTTTATTGCATATTCTATTCATGTTCTGCAGGAGAAAAAAATGGGTATATAATGGAATTTCAAAACGTAATCCATGTGTAATAAGTATTTTTTTAATTATTATTATTTTTCCACCAAAAAATTGAGTCTTTTTTTCATTGGGTAGTTTTCTCAGGCAAAGAGTGTGTAAACTGAACAGGCCATGAAAGTTCACTGACACAAAATTCCATAAAGGTGTTACAGTGACCCTAAAATGCTACTTACATACTAGTTGTTACATACAACATCTATAAACCTCACAAATGTTACTATACATGCTTGCATTCATATCATCATTGGCTATGATCTTGTCTCATAAATTAAGTAAGGTTGGGTCTTGTCAGTTATTGGATAGAAGGCCTCTGAGGAAAACCCAGATGGTGCAGGCAGTGATTCAGTGGGAAGACCACCTACTGTGTCAGTACTCATTTTTTTAATCTGGATTGAGAGCAGTGTGTTTGGAAGGATGTTGCAGTTTCTTTGTGAGATTGAAAATTAAGAACTTGACTAAAACTAAGTATTTCCAAGCATCACAGTAATAATCCCAACATATCGTGCATAAAAGTACCAAAGTGATTCAAAGATTGCCAGCTGAAATCAGAAAACTATTAATTAAAATTCTCTCTTCATTCTTGACTTAACTAACCCTCTGTGAACTGTTCAGTGATAACTAACAACTGAGAACAATTTTTATTTTGATCAACATTTCCTGTAAGCTTTTGTAAAACACTCAAGACTCTAAAAGAATGACTGCAACAGAAACTGGGAGTTTTCCCTCAGCTGGGAATTTGTAGTTTGATCCTTGTCTTAGTATTTCCTCTACAGCATAAACTAAGTAAAGTGTTAAAATGTAATCTGTTTTGCGTTATTTAATTGACAAATATTGTTATGCCTTGTATCTCTATTCCTCCCTGTAGTCTGGAATACCTCATTGCACCATACAAGGAGGGGTGCAGGCATTAAATGGTGCTGCCTGAAAACTTCGGGTCAGGTGCATCACGGCAAGTGAAGCATTATTTATTGTGCATTGTTTCAGTATTATGCATATTTTCCTCAGTGCCTCCCAAAATGTTGTTATTATTACCATGTGTCATAGCAATTCTTGTTTAGGGAAGGTAGATTTTTTCACTGTTTCCTCTAAAATTCTTTGTAAAAATTTATTCACTGAATACAGGCATTTGTTGTTAAAGACAGTTTTAAACCTTAAAACTGGGTTCAAAGCAGTTGATGTAGAAACAAAATCTAATAAATCCTGATACTATTCTGCCCACATGAGATTTCTCATTATATAAGTTCAGGGCAGAAAATAAAGATTCTGTGCACTGTGTGTTTTTTGACTGTTGCTTTTGCCCTAGACAGTACTGTGGTTTAAGGAACAGCAGATAACCTTGTGGGCAAATGTAGTCTTCCTCACAGCCAAAATCTAAATAATATAGTTATTATTTTATGTGCAGATTGACAAGATTGTAGATGTTTTCTAAGATTTAATAGTGTAAACACTGTTAACACTAAATTTGAAGAAAGTAAACTCTGTAGTTCTCATTATATGACTTCCGAAAATGTATCAGTATAAATACTGAGCTAGATTTGGCACAAAGTGGCCAAATGGAGACAATAGAGCAGGGTGTGTTTAGGAATAATATGGGATTTCTGCTCATCGAGAACAATGGTCGCAGTTGTGCTCAAACATAACACTACTGTGTATCTTCTGCTACAGCTTTGTAGGATACCAGAGGTGCCCCAGAGTCAGGGAGAGAACTCAGATGAAGGAACAGAGCAGCCAAAAGGGGGAATGAAGCCTTAAGGGAAAGTGTTTGTGGGTTTGGATTTTTTTTTTGTGAGAGAGTGATTTTTTTCCAGGGTCTCAATGAGTCTTGAGTTCCTGTGTGTCACTAGTTCTTCTCTGACAACAAATGAATCCCTAACACAAATCCTCCTGTGGCTCTTAGCTCCTCCATTAATTCCCAGTGGCTGAACTCTGCAAAGGATCTGTGTTCCAATCCTACTATTAATCAAAAGGTTGATAACAAAATACAGATAACAGATTTTTTTTTTTTCTGATTTTCTGGTTTACATTTTTAAGAGAAAATGTCATATATGTAAACAACACAAGAGAATCTTTTCATGATTCTGAACTTTTGGTTGCACCAGAAATGAGGCTGCAGATAATTTATAGTACTAGCTGGTGATTTGAAAGATTTCCTTTGGTGGCAGGGAAGGAAACGGTACTTTGATGCTGCTGCATGGTTTTGCTTCCCCGTTTTCAGGATGAAATGCTTTGATATTTCTTCTAATTTTGTTTATTATTTTGAAGTAAATATAATATTAAAAGAAATAAACAGTTTTAAAAGTTTAAATCAAAATAAGTAGATCAGCTTCCAAGAGCTTTCCTTTTTTTACAGATTTATGGGACACATTCAACATTTCTTAACTGCAGAACTTCCTATGGAACACAAAGAGATAACCTGAATTCTTCTGTCATCTCTATAGAACACAAAAGACTTTGCTTACATGTTTATCTACTATTTTAGCAGGAGAAAATTTCAGCATAGAGGGTGAACTGATTAAGGGGTGAATTAGCATTTTATAAGCAACATGAGTCATTCTTTCTTGTTGCAAAGCCTGGGAGATATGCTGAATGATTCAGAAACTACAGAAGGCAGAAAGATCATCTTACAGGTATAGCAGCTCCAAGGTGCTGCAATGATCTGAGCTTTGTTCTTACCTCTGCTTCCTGGGTGATGGTATCAGACAACTCTGTTAAAACTGTCTTCTCAAAGGCAATTGGAAACTGTGTGCTATTTGCTTTCTGGGTGTCTGACGGCAGAGGCTATGGAGAACCAAGTTCCAGAACAATTCAACACTCACAACTGTAGCTACATTGAATTGGGAACCATGATTTTAAAAGCTAGAGAATACTTGTTGGGATAGATTAAAAAAAAAGATTAAAAAATCGTACATATGTGAAATAGTTCGGCCGGCTCCAGCTATGCCTGTATTTCTGCTGTTTCTGAATAAGTATGCGGATGATGATTTCCTCTGAACTTATAAGGGTTATAATTTGTAGCTGACTGAAACGCTACATAAATTTATGCCATCATGAAATCTGAGAGAATCAACATACATTTTTTCTTCAGAGTAAGTCTGAGCTGTGTACCAAAATGTGACATGACCTTAAATTGCACAGATTAAATGGAATATTGACTAGATGCTTGTGAAGAATATTCCCAATGAAACAAAGACCCAAGAAAATACGGCATGAGATCACCACCTAGTGCAAGACAGTAATTATCATTTATATATTTAAGAGGACTGAATTAATAATGCTCAGATAGCAATATTAGGAATTGTGTATTTTGACTGCTTTGCTGTGAAACTTCATTATATTTTCACTGTAGGGATGTATTTAACTGTGTTTAAACAATATGTAGGCTAGGATGTTCCAGTAAAAAAAAAAGCCTGTAGTTTGTACAAAGCTTTATTTATATAGAACCATAGAATAGTAGGGGTTGGAAGGAACCACTAAAGATCATTTAGTCCAACCACTCTGCTCAAGCAGGTCCACTTAGATCAGATCACACAGGAACATGTCAGGCAGGTTTTGAAGATCTCCAGAGAAGGAGATTCCACACCCTCCCTGGGGAGCCTGTGCCAGGGCTCCCTCACACTCACAGTAAAATAGTTTTTCCTTAAGTTTAAGTGGAACTTTTTTGTGTTCCAGATTATTATTATTTTTTGACTCTAACTGGAGTAAACTTTGTTTTTTTTCCAGGCTGCAGGTTTTCCCTTTTTCAGAGCTAGATTTTCCATTTATACTTCAGTCTTATCATCAAATTATGAGAGCATTTAAGGACTTTTGAAGACAGTGTCCAAATAAAGACTTCTTATTCCACAATTCTAATATTTGGGAGTAATCTACTCACAATATACTTGCAGTCTGCTAAACTAAAATATCCAGATCAAAACTAAGCTCTTCTAGAACTTTGAGGTTTGATTTCAGAGTTGTTAAGACTTACTACCTCTGGGAGATTTTTTAAAAAGACTGTCATTGCAGAGTAAGCAGAGAGGCCGACTTAATCAAAAAGCACATTGATGTAACAGTAATAAGGGCAAATTAAAAGCTCTGATGGGAGGATATAAGTAGACACATTGTATACTGTGCTCCTCAGATTACCTCTTCCTCTGTTCTTGGTAACATGCCTTCTCTACTCTTACCAGAAACAAGTCCATATGGCAGTCAGAATTTTCAAAGTTCATTAAAGACACTGAATCTTATCAGGTTCTGTTTATTCAACATAAAACATTGTTAAGGTTCCCTAATATTCAGAAAGTGCTTGATGCTTCTTTTATGAAAATCTATTTCGTTAGAGCTAGGCCCATAAAATTATTGGTCACCACGGAACATATAGATCAGTCTTCCCCACTAGCAAAAAAAAAAAACCCATCTGGGCAGAAGTACTATTACTTCTATAGCTTGCCACGAACATCAGAGCTTGGCAGGGTTTCACTACCTTCAGTTTCTTCCACCAATGATGCATAACAGTGATTAAATAACTTCTGTTCTCCTTTGGAATATGGCCACAGTATAAACTGCACAGGGGCAACTGAGTCAGATCAGACTGAGTGCTACCTCCAAGCCTAGCCCCTTTTCTCAACCCAGTGTTCCCTGCTGGCCTCTGTGGTTTCCTCATTGTAAAAAGCACCTCTCCATATTGCATTGGTTAGCTGCTTCTGATTTGTATGCAATATGATGTAGCAGATTCCCTGGCCCACAGGTTATGAGATTTTTATAACCTTAAAAGGTAAATTATTGGTAGATTTCTGGTAGTACAAAAATAAGTGGAATAGAGTAAGATCTGGACAAGATCTTTGCTTAAGTTTATTATTCTGCCTGTTGCTCCCCCATGCTTCCATGTCTCTAGGCATGCCCAGTTTAATATCCATTCCAGTTATACTCCCATCTCCAAGCTTCTGACAATTACTGTTGTCTGTCACACAGGAAAATTGTTCTGCAGTTTTTAATGGAGAAAGAAAAAGTTATTGGGATAGGTTTGGAAGACAGAACAGCTTTCTTACCCAGTGAGACATTACTGTGTTTCAGAAGCATCTGAAGGGAGTCAAATCGAGTCCACACATATGTTCAATTTGTTGAGGACAAAATTTGGGGCCAGCTGGTCCTACGTCTTTGGCATGTACTTTAACCACATTGAGCATTGCTTGTGTGTATGTGCTTGCACAGTTGTAGCCTCAGCTTCAGAGGCATATATATATATTTCTTAGCTTCTCAGTGTCCTTTTTTTAGTAAGGAAAAAAAAAGAAAATGCATAATTTGCAGTTAAGTCTAGAAAAGAGGTTTGTTGTCTTTTGGCTTATTAAAATGCAGTAGTAGCAGAAAATATAATGTGACAACTACTGCCTGACTTTTTCATTTATATGGGATAGATTTTAATATTGTTTTAAAACTTAAACAATATAGGAAATGAAGCCTCAAAACTCATGTATTCTTGTTGTGTGTAAAGGGTACTTTTTTGTCACACATGAGGACAGACATTAGAAACTACTTTATAAAGTATTTATGAGGTTTTGATTTACCACAATTATTATCTCTGGCTTTTAGAGTCTGAACAGTATCTTAATGCTAGATCATATTTTCTGACAACAGAACACCAGATACACTGTAATGATTTGGCATTCAGCCTTTTGGAATGAAGGCCAAAACTGGCTAAATAAATCTCTTCCAATAGCAAGGAGCAATGATTGCATTGTAAACTCTGGATAAATCTGTGATATTACAAAAAGCAACTGTTTTGCAATAAATTGACTTTGAAAAAACCCAAATCTATGGAAAAAATTTCCCACTCTGGAAAGATGCCAACATGGTATTATGCTACCAGAGTTGTCTGTACTGTTGCAACTAAACATTTAATAATGTGACAGAAAAGGGTTTTTTTCTTATTATACTCAAGGTTCGGTGGGAATCCCAGAAAGGAGTAGAATTTAATAGAAATGTTAACTTTATTAATAACATATAAAACACATTGGAATTCCTAGTAGTCAGTTCTACATGTGGTTAAGAAAAGACAGGTGGTCTGTGACATAGCTTGGGCTCATGCTATGCAAGATTTCTATCACAAGATTCAAAGCTCTGAATTTATTTGGATTCTGCTGGAGACAGTGGAGTAAAATAGTCACTGATGTGCATTTACTGCTAGTGGTGTATGACTGCAGGTCCTTGAAGCTATGCAAGAGAACAGGACTAAACACTCTGTCAGCATGTCAATAGACATCATCCTCACCCAGAAAAGCTTATAATTTAAAATACAGATGCTTCAGACCTGATGGAAAGAGAAACAGACATTTAAGAGAAGCAACTTAAATTACCAGCGGGAGTGGATAAAGGAGGAGAGGTCCCACATGAGGAGCGAGCCCCATGGTGCCAGCTGAGATTTTCAGCTCACAGGAGGGTGGGTGAAAGGGTGGGTTTGTTTTCCCTTCAAACTTTCATGCACGGGAAGACTGTACGGAAATGCATGACTGCACATCAACACAACTGTGCAGCCATTACAGGTCCCTCCAGCAGTTTTGTGTGTGTGTTGGACAGGAGAAACAAGAGGGCCCCATGGTGCTCTTCAGGTCAGGGCCTGAGATTGGAGGGGCAGGTGCCCTCTGTGACCCCCTGCTGTATCTCTTCTTGAGAAACTACCCTGGTTTTGCTTTAAAAAGGGCCAGAACCAGCTGAACAAATGTATGGCTATTTGGTGTTGCATTTCCATGCAGTTCAGGTTAATAGTTCAGCTACACTGCAAAGACTAAATCCATGTTCTCCAGATAGTATAGCCTTCTATCTGCAAAGAAACAATAACATAAACAATAATGGGTTTTATTTTTTTGTTGTTGTTGTTATTATTACTATTCAATCATATTATAGTTAACAAAATATCCAGGCAAAGATTGTCAGCCAAAATGGAGAGGGAAGGACAAAGGTTGCAGAAGTCTATGCTGAAGAGCAATGAAAACTTTCGACAGCTCATAGAGCCCTGCGAGGTCAGTTATTAACTCCTTGGGCTTTGCCACCACTCTTTGCATTACTGCTTGGTGCTACTGCGGTAGCTACAGGTGTAACCATGTCCCCGCGCTGCTCCAGTGCCGCTGCCGAGGGCTGCTGCCGAGCGCACGCAGCCCGGCCTGGCAGCAGTGGCAGCACCCGGCCCCGGCCCCAAGGTTCCCCGGTCCCAAAGCCCCTCGGCCCCACTCCAAGAGGCACGTCATCGTCCCCGTAAGCGGGCGGCAGCGGCTAATCTCACAGATGGTGTCTAGGGAGGGCCACAGTACGTACAGGCATGCAGGGAAAGGAGCCTTGGAGTATATCCAGAGTGAAAAATCTTAAGAGTCTTAGCAGCTGAAAGAAGTCCAGCACTCGCCTTAGGCTGCAAAGTGTCTGGCTCACTACTGAGGAGTGTGTCAGGACAGGATTGGCACTGTGTTGCTTCATGGGCCACACAGAAACCCTGAAAGTTACAGCTGCAACTTGGACACTTTCTGAGTCCTCTCCTTCAATTTCAAACCTCACAACCCATGTGAAATGTAGTGATGTCCCAGCATGGTGCACTTAGCACATCTGATGGTTTAATTATTATCCTTCCTTGCACACATGTAAAATCACAGTTTCACCTGCTCACGTGGCACCCACATGTGCTACCCTGAGCTTCAGCATGTGAGTGGCTTGGGATCACTGCCAGTCTAATGTCTTCTTCTCCTTTCATTCATGCTCGTCGTTCAGAATGCAGCTTCTGCATGATCATCTAGGTACCTAAATATATTTGCATTAAAAAAATAATAGCACAACTTGTGTAATACTGAGCAGAATCTTTGTTAACTGCTTTGAAAGTGAAAAGTGCCTTCTAAGTGAAAATAGTTAGAAATCATTCTTGTGCAATATCTAAATGCTTGCCATGGAAAGTAAATACAGGCCTTGAATTTTATTAAAGGCTTCCCATTATTTAAAGACATACAGACGTTGAATTCCGTCTTGATGGCTGTTCAGTTAATGCTCAATGTCAAATATTGCTCAATGAACACAACAGTGTAGATGTTCTCTCAGAACTATGTCAGAAAAAACCCATTTTTTTCTGAATACTCACTCCAAGTGTTTTCACTGTCATTACATAAAGAATACACACTGCTTCCTAGTACTAAAGCATTTTTTAAAGTTAATAGGTGTTTAGTTGTGTTTCCAGTGTAAAAACCAGTTGATCTGAAGGAAACTTCAAGAAAAAAGATACAGGCAGTAAAAAAGGTTTGAGAAAAGCTGCAAATAAATTTATGTTCATCAAATGAACACAGGTAAGAAGGAAAATCCCTAGTGGGAAACATAGATAGACTTACAGGAATCAGGTACTTGCTCTGTATGTTAATGAAATTAATTTGGTCTTGGTCCAGACTAAAGTAAGTGGTCTTGTTTGCATTGTTTGAGGACTTTATTAAACTGTTTTTGTTGAAAAGGCAGGTTTTCTCCACCAGTCTTGTCCTCTGACAGGCTGGCAGCATGGTGAAGCATGAGTAGCAGCATTGCTTGTGTTCTTGTAGCAAAGGCTTCTGTGTTTGATGCTGTGGCTCCAAATTCATGTTATCATTCAGAGTATCAAGGTAAGGGGGCCTCAGGGCAGATGAGCTTTATTCCCAGCAGCTGTTAACAGAGTTTGCAATGTATGCTTAAGATGCCACCTGATCAGAGGCAGAGTGATTCAATAAACTGAGAGCTGTCTTGGGACTTTGCATCCTTTCCTGTGTCTGTGATTGCTCTCCTGATGAATGACCTTTTCAGCCTAATGCCTCAGTTTCTTCAGCTGTAAAATGAGTGCAGTAAGCATTGCAGAAGCAACCAGAAAAGTGATGTTCTTTCTAGAGAGAAAATGTGATGTAAAATAATTGGGTATTATTTATTTTCATCTGCAGTGTTTTAGAAGAGAGAGAAGGTTTCATGTGGTTCTTTTGTCTCCTCCATCATCCTTGCAATGCTGTAAGGGTGATGTAAGTGTGGGATTTTTTAATTTCTGCTTGGTTGTTACAATCAGTTGAGAATAAAGGAGAATCCAGGTGCTTTTGGACCAATTTTGAATGCTTCTTCCTTAATGTCCTCTCAAAGAAGCTGAACATATATGTAATGTCAAATCCCTGTCAGGGCAGAGGAAGCTGGCAGCCGGGCAGCAATTCATCATAGTGCTCCAAAACTAGAGATGAGGAGTAGGTGAAAAATCTTAACAGTCACTGTTTAATAGATTTTAGATTTGAAGAGGGAAGATTTATTTTCAAAGCACTCTAAAACTTAAATGTGCAACATCACACAGATTCTTACTTTAGAAAAAGAGATCAAAAAATTAGTAGATTGCCCTCTATTTTCATATTAATACTGCATGAGACATTTTCAAGTGATAGCATGTCAAGAATATCACACCTTCAGACACTGTCTAATTGTGCTGACTTGGTTATTTCTAATCTGAGCAATGAATGGGTTAACAGTGTTGGTACTTAAGTGTTCATGTTTATGCTTCAAGGCTGACACTCGATAAGATGAATGGGGGAAGTTAACTTTGCTTGATGCTATTGTTTTAGCTGGTAAGGATGAGGACTCAACAAGATGAAAGTATGTTGGTTTACATTGTCAAGGCTATCTTCACAACCAGAAGCTAGAAACTTCCTTCATTATGAGAAAACAAACACATAAATTCTGGGAAATAGAATAAAACCCTCCATTAATCTCCATGAAAGTCTTAAATCATTCAAATTCATAGATTGTCTACCTATGGTAATTCTTTTCTTCTGCATTTGGAGTAGGAGTTTGTCATGATAACACAGCACTGGTGCTTGCATCCAACGATGGTCTAAGAAGTGACAGGAAAGCCTCTGTTGTCTTAGAAGTGTAACTTTTGGGAAATTGAAAAAAAAAAAAACCAAAACCAGAAAGAAATGCTAATAGAATGCTGCCCTGTACTGTTGAAATCTGTTCCAAAATACAAATAAGGTTCTGTTCATGGCTTCCTTTGTCTTGTTGAATAACATAGGATAACTCATTTGATCTAACTTTACATCAGTTTCCCAACTGTGAAACAAGAATGAATAAGTGATGTATGCTTTGTAAAAATGTTGAGAAATGCAGATGAAAAATTATTGTGTAATCCCTAAGCACCAAATTGGGTGACCTTTATTTGTATTGATATAATAAGGACTATTTATAGAGTAACCTACCATTCACCATGAGTAAGTATGACAGAATCCAAGCTGGTTTTGTCTTGGCCCAAAGAATACTCCTGAACTGCTGTTTTCCTTAGGTTTTACAATTCCATAGGATTAAAGGGACCTGAAAGTGAGTAAAATTGCAGGTTAGTGAATGATGCTGTATGTTTTAAGATAATTGTGCTCTCAATTAATCATTGAATATACATCTGAATACCAGTATCTCATCTGTAATATTACTACTGGGATTTTCAGTAAAATAACACGTAATGTCAACTCTGTACTTAAACTGTAACCAACAAACCTTGGGGAGCTATCAAGTTATCGGTCTGTAGTACTGAAAGCATAACACTGGTTTAAGTATGTGTACTCAGAATGGGTCAAGTTGCAGCTGGGTTACATTTTACTGAAATAAAATTAATAAGGTATTTTCAGACAAACAAGCAAATTTGACAATATAGATATTTGTAACCAAGTTCCTGGTTCTGTAAGCTCATTTTTATTTAACACAGTGAAAACTGGTTGGTATACACAGACACACTAAAACATGTAAAACCACTGTGAACGCTGAAGTTCTTGGTTCTTTGTTGCACAGAATCTCAAGGTGTAATGGATGTCCTAGCACTTGAGCATTCAAAATCTGGATCAAATGCCAAGGTCCAAGATGTTTCAGTTTGGAGTCTAAACTTTGTGTACTTTGCAGGCAGATTCAGACACTCTGATGTGAGTTGAAATATGTGGTAATTGGTAGAAAAAAGACAAAATCTTTCATTTCAAAAGTGAAATGTTTGAGTGTTAAATGTGTCCGTTCTCTTTTTCTAAAGGAACAAAATATATTACAGTCCATGATGCAGGAGCTAAATCTGAGCGAGTCACTTCTGAAGCAAGAGTAGAAGTGTCATTGGTGACCTGGGTAAAATGGTTAGTTTTTTACTTATATACACTTTTAATTAAATGTGTGAAGACAAATTTGTCAGATCAGCTGTGAAATTGCAAATTTGGAGGCTCATGGCTACTAGTATATCACATTTGCATTCACCATTTTTCTGTGATTCTTTAAAGACACGTCTCTCTATTTTCCCTGCAATTCCACTGGTGAATATCCAAGCGACAGTATGGGCTTGCCTCAAGGGATTAAGTCTTTTTTTGTTTCAAAGCACGTAAATTATTTTAGGGCCATTAATTCTGGGAGAATCTAATCCCAGATCACTGTTGATTTTGGAAGGAATAAATTATGCTCTTCAGTCTGTCTATTAAGGTCATCACATGTCTATCTGTATGGACTCTTTAACATATGCTTCAGTAAAGACCCAGATAGCAAAACTCTAAGCTTGCTTTTTCAAGTTCTGAAGTTTCTTGACTTAGTGAAAAGTCAAAGAATTCACAGATGTCTAAATGAATTATGGTACTACCAATACAAACTTTAAAAACCCTGTAGAACATGTTAATCCAGGTTCTCATAATGTTTTGGGATCTCTATACTGGAGGAAAGGAAATAAAAACATTCTTAGCACTGTTTGCTTTATGTATGTGTATGCCAGATTTAATTCTGCAATTAAGAGATTCAGATCTTCTGAAGTGGAACAGTGACACATCTGTGTCAATCCTTTTCAAAATACAAATAACAGAACATGATATGTAGTTTTATGATGCATAGAGATCAGTTTAGTGGTTTTGGTTTTTAATCAGAGATCCTTAGATACTTTTCTCCGCATACTTTCCAGGTCATCATGTAATTTTGTGCGTAAGTACATGATATCTATCTACTTTAGAAAACTGTTATTTCAGTTTTCCTCATGGTAAATTGTGGCACAGAGAGACCATAGACACTAGATTCCAGATTACTGAAGACATGAATCAGAGCACGTTAAATGGTATTGCATTTGGGATTAACTTCTAAGTTACTATATCTCTTTCTTTAGGACAAATCAGAACAAGCGATTAATTAATTTCTATATTATATTTTTAAAACCAAACAAAACTTTGTTAATTTAATTTTGTGAGTAAAAAAAAAAAAACCCAAAACCTGGACTATTTCTGCAGTTAACTTTATTTTTATGTGTATTTTGAGGAAGGGAAGAGTGAGACGGTTGTTTTTTTTCCAGTAGAAGTATCTATGTAGCTTGCCAATATCTGCTTTGGCAATACTTTGCTAGTAATGTATATATTTTGGCTTTTAGAAAACTGATTTTCCAGATTTGAAAAAACTGTGAGCAAAAATAATACGTTAGGAAACATTTAAATGTGAAAATATTAAATATAATTCAGATTTAATAAACTCGGTGTCAAAAGACAGATTCCTTTGCAATACTTAGAAAATATCTTCAGCCTAAAAACATACTATTGATTGAGAAGAAAATCACGGCAACAATAAAAATTCATAAAACCAAACCCAAGAATAATAGTATGAGTTTATTAACTTGAGGGAAATCTGGACAATTGATACAGGAAGCTGAAAGACTTAAAGCTGAAGCTTGGAAAACTCTGTAGAGGGTGGAGGAAAATAAGAAACACTACTTTATAAAAAAAAAAGTGAGATCTTAGTAATGGTTCAAATCCATTACTTAGTGAGGACAGTAAAAATATGGATGATGATGTGCAAAAGGCAGATGTGCTCATATAAATCTGTTTTTCTAGAAAGACAGGAAGATCTATTTCTACCTTGAAGTTAGTGAAAACTATTTTCTGTCACATCAGTAGCCAGAAACAATGATGAACAGATATTACTACTTTTTTTTTTTTTTTTTTTTTTTTTTTTTTTTTTAAATTGACAGGATCAAATAATGACCTTGATACAAGCTAAGATGATTTGTTTCACTGTACTAATCAGTTTTAAATTACAGAATGCTGGAGAAATTGCAGGAGACTTAATTAATGCTGAGATTTTGAATTAAAAATCTGATAAAAATCATACAAAAGAGTGACTAAAAATGGAGGTAGTAAAGAAATAAGTATACATGTAGAATAGACATGCAGGAAAAAATGTTTCTAGTGTTATCCTGAGAAGATCTGTTCTTTATCCAATGCCATTCAATATCTTTAGTAAACACTGTGAGATTGTTAATAGCAAAACTTACAGATGACAAAATCATTTGATGAAGAATTGATGATGAAAAAGGAATGAGCTAATCTGGAGTGCTCATTACAATAGATTCAGTAAAACAAGATACTTTTGCGTGACCAAACCTGAAGACAAAAGACAAAAAAATGTACATAACACTTATTACTGGGTAACCAAATCCTCTTGAGTATGTAGTCTAGAAGAGACTTAAATAATAATATTTAAAGTAAGCTACCAGATCAATGGTATAATTAAAATGTCAGATGCAATCCTTTCTTTTCTAAGCAAAAGAATACCAATGGAGAGGGTGATACTCCCTCTGTGTATGTCATTAGTGTGAGCATTCCTGGAATGCTCTGTCCAGTTCTACCACTTACGCTTCAAGAGGGACACTGACAAAATGGAATGGGCTCAAAAGAAAACTGCAAGACAGGAATGAGATCTGGAAAATGTGCCTTACGCTGAGACACTAAAGAAGCTCAGTTTACTCAAGGGTAGAAGAGAGTCATACAGTCTGTAAGACCTTTCATGGAAAAGATGTTATTGACCAGTTAAATTTAGTTAAGTAATAAAGTCTTTAAAATTAATTGTTAATTTTTAATTATTGTTGTTGCATGATCATTATCAAATTAATAATAAAGATGAAACTACTGGAAATTTAATTTTGACAATTTGAGCTGGAAATGGAGGACAAATATCAAGTGATAGTAATTAATGTTTGGAACAAATTCCAACATAGCAATGTGCTGGATTTTCCATCTATTGCAGTTCTTAAATTGAGCTGTAACATATCTCTCTGAAAGACATCCAGTCTAGAACAGATATTATGGCTGGTGCACAAATTCCTGGGTTCTGTTCTCTAATTTATATAGCAGGTCAAGTTAGAAGACCAAAAGATATTTCCTGACTATAAAATCAGTCAGGAAAAAGTAACTGAGGTACACTGTGGTAAAAAAGACAGCACATATGTACTCCAAATACCACTATCACAACACAAAATACAGTGGAAAATGATGTTAAATGACAAAAGAAAGGATGACTGTTTTTGATGCATAGCTGATGATCAAAAGACCCTATTTGTGATACTGAACCTGCCTCTAACTTTATTACTTTGTCCAATTCAAGTAATTATTGCTAGGTATTGTTTGCTAATTTTGTCCAGTTTGTTTTGTAATCTCTACTGATGAGTCTGAATGAAGTTTAAAGTATACAAATCAGATGCAGTGACCACTGCAAAGCAAACTGCATTTGATATATGGTCATTGTATGCACCAAGGATGCACAGACAGCATTTCTTTAGCTATTCTAAAAAGAGCTGGAGTGCAGATGGGTTGACTGAAAAAAGTATACGAATAGATCACATGTGTGTTTATGGTCTTTGGTCATTCTTAAATCAGGTTCTCCACCGGCACTTCCTTCTACTTCGTTGTTAAATGAATGTATTAATGGCTACAACATTTTGCAACCGAAGGTAAGAGGCACTTGGATGTTGGAGATCTTTGTTTGGATTTTTTTTTTCCTGAGAGATAGAGTTAAAAGTCTGTGATGAGAAAGTACTTTATAGCAGCAATGGCACGTGTATTCATTTAAGGAACATAAGTCCTCTAGTGTCATCTAGTAACCTTTGGTAAGCTCCATAGATTCAAATGTGCATTATGTTTTGTGTTATATACATATGGTCCAGAAAGCAATTCTGTTGGCTCAAGTCTGTATATAATGTTATCCAATGCACTGTTCTTCCATTTCTGTTGCAGCAGACAGACTTCTCTTTTGTGACCAAAGCCATATATGTTTTTATGCTCTGCTTCATTTTGCAAATATGCCCCTGTTTATATTGCAGGCCCTCTTATTAAAACACATACATCTTTCTCGGGCTGGTTTCCAAAATGACTTCTTGGCAGTCTTAGTTACAGACACTTCAGTTTTAAAATTGCAAACTTCTTCAAATAGGTAACTACCTCATGGTTCTTTACCTGAGAGCTGTTATTATTTACTTGGTCTTTCCTCTGCTTCCTCTTACTCTTCTGCCAGTGTTTGGTATTTGTTAAACTTTGTTCTCTATTTAGACTATTTCTTGAACTTGGAAACTTTCCAGGGGAAGTAAAAGTCTTTCTGTGAACTTTGATACATTATTTTGTTAACAGTGAAAAATTAGTGATTTCAATTCTAAATACAGGGACTATGTCACTTTAGCTTTTGTTTGCTTGTTCTGTTTTTACATCCCAGTAAATTACCCTGCACAACTTTTTCCCATTTCTGAACAGATTTGGCCCCATACAGAAAGTCATTAAGGATTTAATCTATATCATTAGAGAATAGTCAGAGGGTGGGAACATCTGGAAATAAACTTTGCACCATGAAAGCTTACCTATTATTTTAGTGACCCCTGGAGCTGCTGTTCTGGACAGTTTTGATCATCCTGGATCTCAAAATGACTCATCTCCTCTGTCCCCTGCACCCCCAAAATAAATTCATAACATTGAAGATGTCAGAGAGGATTGTGAGCATATTAATGTATATGTCACTTTTAGTTAAAGAATACTTTGTGCTGTATAGGCCATATTCTTCCATTTCAAGTACCTTGCTCGTTACTGCTATGTGGTGTATTACAGGCATCTGTATCGAATCATTCGTTTGTGCACAGCTTAGTGAATGAAGCAGTGAGCTAATGAATGAACATTCCTGCTTAAAACAGACATATATATCTTTCACGTTGTATTCCTTCATCTCGATGGCATACCTCAGCCCATTGGCTCAGTCCAAAGTAAATCCACAACATGTCATAGCTGGACAGACCTCTGATGAGATTCTTTTCAACAAGTTAGCATACTGTTAAGTCATTATTTTCAAGGTCTCTAACATAGAAGTCCCTTGTTGAACAACTTTGCTTTATTTGGCCCACTGTGTGAAGGCACGTTTAAGTGAGGTTTTTAATTCTCAATTCATGAATATTATTCCAGCACAAATGTAAATCTTTGTAAGCATTGGACTACTACCGTGCATTCTAATAACATATATAGAAGATAATACTGTGCCCATTCTTAATAACTTAATTAAAATAATTGCTGGAACAACTTTATATATTAGTATATAAGTCTTTTTCTCTTACAAATTTGTGTGGTTAGAATAAGTCACAAGGAAAGATTTTTCCTGACTTGTCAATGGTTGTGAGTCTTAAAGTAATAACTTTAGTAACAAGACACTGTATTCATTCCCAGAGTCTTGAGGAGAACAGAGTAGAGCAGTGGTGCAAGCTGCTGATGGGGCTTGTCTAGGGATCTTCAGGCTCCACTCTGGAGAGGAAACAAAGGAATGTTGGTCGGCTCCCTGAGCCTCCTGGTTGAATCTAACCTGGCATATTATATAAACACCAGGCAACTATGGGTATTTTTTTGAGAAAGTAATTGCTTTTTAGCATTCTTTCCCTATTGCTTTCTGACCATCTCAATACTTTCTTAAGGTGTTGCCCTTTGTAGCAGGAATGTGAACTGTACATGTGCCTAAAGAAAATTAACAGAGACTCAGAAAATGAAATTATCTGGAAAAAACACATTCCTCAGGAATACAGTGTCATGGAGACTTGATTATTTCTTGTGGAAGGGGCCAAGGTGTTTTATGATACCATACAGTTGTAGCTGAGATTGGCCTGTAGCCCAATCAACTAGTCATTCGTTTCTGGTGTATTTCTGTATTGGACTTCTGCTGAAATGCCCACAAGAGATTTGAGTAACTCTCTACAAATGCTTTTGCAGGTAGTGAGTGTTAATATAATTTAAAAAATCTGCTGTTTTCTCACCCCTCTCCTACTCTTCACCTCTCTTTGTGAAAAAGGTAAATCATTCAGAGGTTGCTTTCAGCAAAGACCAGTTTGTTGCATATACAGGAAGGACTGCAATATCTCTATGCACATGATGCTTTCTACCATGTCACGGGCGTCTTAAATAAAAATCATAAAAAACATACACAAAGCCAAAAAATTCCTTTCCTCCCAAAATATCCACACAGGAAAATCCTATGTAGCTAAATATACTTAATACAATTCTACCAGTAGCTTCTGTACCAAATTATGCTCACTGAATTGTGGATATTCTTTTGGAAAGTGAGGGGATAAGACTCTTTCTTTCTTCTACAAGTTGAAAAAACCAGACATATTTGACCATTGGCTGCCTAAGGAAATGTCAGTTACCAATGTTTAGGATGATAGATTGCGTTCTTTAGATGTACCATTCTGTCTCCTTACTCTCCAAGGAGATCCATTCTCATTTTTTTTACCCTTAAAACCTAAAAGAATCATAACAAAAGCTTCTCACTTAATTCATCACTTCCACTTCCCCCATTTTGTGAGCACTTACATAGCATAAAATGTGCTGATGACACCCCGCTCTTTGCCCACACGTGAATCTAGGATCAGTTACACTGGTCAAACAAGCAGAACTACTTTTAATTTAAAAAAAAAAACAAAAAACCTATCTCAACTGCTCTTAGAACTACCTATATGACAGGAGTGAGTTACTTTCTTGCATATATAAAATTACTTCTGAAGTGCTGTAACAAGTTTTGGATTATCAAGGACACGAGACCACGAAAAATAAAAATCTAAATTGGCAGCTTCCTGTAATCTGGGATTAAAAGGGCTGGAATATTCAAAATTATTCACAAACCTACATAAATAGGTGTCAGCAGTCATGTTACAGCCAAGATTGAATGAATAGCTGAAGACAGCCCAAGCTCAACTTGAGGAGCTCCAAGCCATAGTAGTAAAACCCATGACTTGATGTGCCTCCTGTAGAGCTGGTGCTCTCCAGTGCTCTGCACCGCTGTGGACCTTGTTGCACTGGTGTGCAGCCCCAGATCAGTATTATTTGCTGTGTGCAGTGTCAGGATATTTGGAAGGTGAGTGTTTTTAGGCTTTCAGTCTTACAGCACTGTTATCTCCACTTCAGTGCCAGCAATGCTCAGTGTGGACTAGACTCATTAAATACATATTTTTTTGTTATAGTTTATGAGTAATTTCCCTAGCAAAAATATGTCTCTCAGACATGTGATTTGGACCTGATTAGCCCTGGGGGTGCAGTGTTATTGAAATGAGCTAACGCTTGCTGCTTCTGGATTTAAAGTAGCCAGACAAGTAATAATACATCAGTGTTCACCTGTGATATGCTTGAGCTAATTACTCCTCTGGATCCAAACATGCAGCCCTGGCCTGTCTGTGTCTATAGCAGAGACAATAATTCCCTGAAGATAGTGGTATATTGTTATGGACACTTTGGACATATATAAAGAGTCAATTCAGTCAGAAACCTTCCATTCATCATCTTGTAGAAATACGAGGAAAACCAAACCCATCTTAACACTTTATTGCTTTTTTTTTTTTTTTTAACCTTGATGTTCTATCTCCAGTGAAGTTTCCAGCAGATTTTGTATTCTGTCTAGAATGCAGCAGTGTCAGCAGAGCAGAATAGCTACGGAGATTAGGCACTACCCTGAGAGAAATGCTACTTGATCCTGTCAGAGATTCTGCAGGTCAGTAACACACCACTGAAAATGGACAGCAACAGAGAGAAGTTAAAGGAGAACTGAAGGAAAAAAACCAAATAAACAAGCATATATTTGATATTTCCACAAACTGGTTAGTCTCCAACAGCTCATGGTCCAGGTTCTTTTCATCCACAGTGCTGTCTCCTGTTTAATAATCACTGATTATTGCCATGAGTTTGGCTGCTGACCTTGGCAAACCTCTAGCCTCTACAATTTCTGTTCCATTTGTATGCAGTGTTATCACTTTCTGATCATTTTGAAGCTAGTACCTACTACCTTCATTCATTCCCACTAGTTCCTAAACTGGAGGAGAAAATGTTTCTTATTATGCTTTTTACACCACTCATGATTCCAGAGATCTTTATTATACTGCTTCTTTGTTCTGAGACCCCCTTCTAATTTGAAATTAACTATTTGATTCTGTCTTATCCCTTTAGCTAATTAAGATGTGAAGACTCTCTTTCTTATCACAAAGCTGTTTAGTTTTTTTTAAGAGATTTTAGTGAAGACCTTGGCAAAAGACAAGTAAACTTTATCTTTTTATTTACATTTGTTTAAGGAATTCTCTATGTAATTTCAGTTCATTTATCCATGCATTTTACTGTTTATTATAGCTTTTACAAATTTTCCACAGAATTGATTTATTGACCTGTGCTTCCACAGATCTCTTATTTTTAGGTATTTGGTATCACATTAGCTGCCTTCTTGTCCGTCACTACAAAGGCATTTTTAAGAGGATGCGTTGAATGGGGCTAATACAGGTTTAATTCCTGTTGACGTTATGAAAAGGGAATTGAACTCACTTCTTGCCTGGCATGAATGGCAGTCATGATTCTGTGTAAGAGTTTTCACTTTTATGAATCATAGCACTTGTTTCTTCAGCTTTATTTTTACATATCCATGAAAATAAACTATTTTGTTTCAGTTGAATGCTGTGTACTTTGCATAACATTGGGCTAGAGAAAACAACAAAATGTATTTTAATTTGACTAGAATAATTGTGTTTGTCACATATTTTTATTTTGGGTTTTTTCCTTAAACAAATAAACAACAAAAGTCTATTTGCACAGCATAATTACTTTCCAGGAAACAGATTATAACATTTTATTCCACTCTGAATGTATATTAAGTTTTTACTTTTTTTTTTCCTTTTAAACTCAACAGAATGTTTCAGTTCACATATGTAAGATGCATAGTTCCAAAGGACTGGGTAGGAAATCTATCAAAAAAGCCTAGGTGTCTGAGGAACAGTTTGACAAGTGGAGAGACAAAAGGAACACAGGGAAAGGAACGGTGTCAGAGAAGTGTGAAGACAAAGGGTCTGGAGACAAAGTTTGTGCTCGGTGTCATAGGGGGAATAGAAACTCCAGTGGTATCAGCTTTCTCTCTGTAATGCATCTCTGTCTCAGTTAATGCTAAATAGATTGGCATGTACTGCTGACAGCCTATGATTTTACAATCCATGTGTTTTTTTAATATATTTAGATACTAGTACAGTTCAATCCCTTAGATAGATTATCAATAGCATGTAATGACAGTCCACGTGTTTAAGGATTTGGTTTATGGTAGTGTAACAGTGAGAGAAGTGTTGTCTTTTCTAGGAGCCCTAGTGATAGCAGTATTCCTCAAATGGAGTGGAGAGAACTGGACTCTGAATTGACTTCTGTTACCAAGCGCTGTTAGTCAGTGGAGCCAAAGGAGTGACTCAATGTTAAATGAAGTAGGTATTTGCAATAAGTCAGGGGAGTTGTGCTTGAAAGTATCTGCTTCTTAGAACTGAAGGTTTGCATATTGTCATTTTGGCTGCATTAGTTAAGTGGGATGGACCTCAGTTCAGAATGGATAATCTTTTCATCACTAATGCTGCTGTATTATTTAGCCAGCACAACAATATCTAGTCCTTCTTCTGAGGAAAGAAATATTTCAGGAAAAGTATAGTAAATTCTCAAATAAGCTTTATCTACAGTTTTTCTAGCTTCTATAATATTGCTTTCAGTGGATTTAATACAGAATAAGTTGGTAAGCTTTGTACCTATCTCCCATAACAACAGTTATCATGAGAGGATGACAGCAAAAAACAGTCCATCTAACTTGTCATGTGCAACATCTTGCTTTCAAACTCCATTTCACTCCCCCAACATATCAAGAACATCATGTCAGGAACATCCATATTTGAGAGTACATGTGGATAGCAGGTACCACCTAAGACTTATTTGAGCGGCAGGTCATATATTTTGTTGCATGAGAGAGATGGTACTAATAGCTCGTGCACAGATAAGTTCCACCAGAACGTATCATTTTCCAGTCTGTCAGCCTTGCTTAATACATTGTCTTTCTGTCCTATACTGCTTTCTTTTCTGTGTAGATTCCTTGTACTCCTTCAGAAATGCCTTCCACTCTACAGCCAATCTCATGGGCAATAGTGCAGGTGGCAGCTGGAGCCTTTGCCTGTTGAACTCACAAGTTTCCACCTTTTCCAGGGAGCAGTACAAGAGCTGAGTCCCCACAGGGCTGAGGATCAGATTAACAAGGGATCTAACAAGGATCTAGCCATATCAGCATACCTTTCCCTGCATTTAAATAGATGTATTTCAAACAAAGATAAATCCTGGTATACGAGACCTGGCTGCAGATTCAGGGGCTGTTTCTGCCTTAACTAATCAATGAGGGGTGTACTGAAATAAATTTGATTTTAGCACACTCAAAGTCTATCCAAGAAGTTTTCTGATTGTTTTAAAATCAGTTTAGTTAAATAAATTGACATTTATGCCTGGTACAGAGAAGCTATATCTTTTAAGTTTTATGAAAAGTTAGTAAGTTTCAGGTCTTAAGGTTCTAACAATAATATTGAAAATATGATTTACAACCATAGTTTTACTAATGTGCCTAAATCTAACTGTTCAAAATGCTTTAACAGCCAAGGCCTTATGAATACTTTCATTCCATGGCTGCTTTTTTTCTCCATACTTTTCCAAGATGCAGTATAATTCCACATTTTAGCCAAAGACTCTGGTCTCTTGTTATGTACTGTCAGTTGTTTCTTTGTCTTCCTGCTTTTCTGCAGCATGCCAACACTACTTTCCTTCCAGCTTTCTTCTGGAGAGCAATTTAATTGCATTTGAATGCATGGTCCCTGGACTGTTCTTTGGAGCCAGGTAGCCAATAATCAGGAAGCCAATCTTTGGAGCTCAAGATTGCTGCTGGAAGCTGCTGGAACAGACTAACCAAATAGAAGTTATTGGAAAACAGCAGCAGCACAGAGGCTGACAAAGATGAGCTGTAAAAGATTGTTTTCAAACTCTCCCTCCTGTAAGAGGGAAGTAAGTGCCAACTCTGGCTACCTGGAAAATCTCATGAGACCTCAGATCTTCAGAGACTGTTTTTTTCTTTTAATTCAAATGAAAATACAGTTGCTTGTGGGATCTGAATGATCCCCCATTCAACAGAGTACATGAGGCTTCTTTTCAGCTTTCCTTCTGCTCCACTGAAATCAGCTAGAAATCACAGTTATCTGCGTGGAAACAGAATCTACACAAAGTTCAACTGGTTTTACAGTTGAAAGCTCAGAAGGATTTTAGCACTGGTCAAAGATTACTTCCTGTCTTATGCACTCAGAAGAAGGTTCAAGAAAATTCATCCCAGGGGAAGTATCTTCCTAATCTTTGGCAGTTTTTAGCTAGCTATTGCCCTGACCATGAGCATTTCTATTCCTTATACCCTTTTATCCTATCTAAGTGTCATCTATCATATATGTTCTATTGTTTGAAGTATTGTCTACGGGTTTAGGCATAAAGGTCACAATAGGATAGAGGTCATAAGTCACAGTAGATCAAAAGCCATAGCGTGTCAAAAGTTGTAATATAACTCATGCTCATGTATACAGCACATACATAGAGTTAGCTTAGCTCATGCTAAGGCATTGCCTCACATTGCTCTTACAGCTACAGCTCCCCAAAGAGTGTTATAATATGCTATTGACTTTCTTGTGGATTCATCATGCTGTGAATTATTTCTGGCCAGTGGAATGCATGGAGTTACCTTTTGGGTATTACTTAAGCAGGCGTCTTGTGATTTTGCCAGAGATCTTTTTTGCAGGAGTCAAGGTGTGTATTGTTTCCCTAGATTTTTTTTTTTTTTAAAAAAAAAGGGGGGAGGGCTGGAAGAAAATGAAGATTTACACTTTGGCTTAAAGATATATTTGGTATATGAAAACAGCTATTTTTTTCCATCCCATAAAAGAAATGATCCCATGGTCTCAGCAGGGATATGTATGTGGAGTCATGTTCAATAAACCTTAGGTGCCACAATTTTTCTCTATTTCCTTTTAAACCAAAGACTAGACAACTGTCACATATCCTTTTGTTCCCAGAATTCAATCTTTTAAATTTCCTACATGCAGTTTATTTTCTTTTTCACCTCCCTCTCTGTTCTATTCCTCTTAGAAAGAAAAAGATAAAGCACTGTAACTTATCCTCTTCTTAAGGATGCTTTACTCCTTCTAACTGTTTGACTTTTCACCCTTTAGGTGCTTTGTGGAAAAACCATTACTTGCTTGCTGAGGAGAAATCATTTAATGAATCACAAAATCATTCAATTATTCTTAAAACACTTCCCATCACACATATTTTTCCAAGTAAAGTGTGCGTTTTTTCACATTTAAATGGTGCATAACTGTATTATACAATTTATCCCTAGAATTGAAGACATCTTAACAGAAGGGTTCCAGGAGTATACAGTGCATTTTGACATATATAAACATTAAAGACCTTGCATTAAAGATGTAAAATTTCCTCTTCTCTCTTCACTGTCATTCAACTATATTTATGCAAAGTTGCCTTTCTGCTGTTGAGAAATGTCTAGCTTTGTACTGAGATCTGCATGCTTTGTTTACTTCGGCTTGTTGCAGTACCACATGATAAAAATGAAATATAGAGTAAAGCTATTAGCTAATACAAAGCAGCAAAGCAGCTGAGATTGTGTTTGTTTTTTTTTTTTTTTAATAAAATGACAATTTATTTAGGAAAGGAAATAAGAGACTTCCTCAGAAAAAAACATTAATTTCAGTCATTATTAAGCCTGATGTTGATCTCTCACCACTTTTTCTCTGCATTTATTAGAGAAGTGCTTTCTGCAGTCTGCAGTAGCTGCCATTTCTTACACAATGTTTTCTTTCTAAAGGTTCTGCCTCCCCCTTTGAGTTTTTTTTCTTAATGGACTTACATTGTAAAATGTTCTTTTCTATATTTTATGAAAACGATTCTGCTTTACCCAGCAGAATCAGGTGGCCAACTTTGTTTGTAAAACCAACTTGAAGGCTGCACTTTTGCTGGGGCAAATGGGAATCAGTATGTTTATTTGAATGCCAGTATATAAACTGTACCAGCTAAGAAGCTGGCCTTGAATTTGTAAACTTTCTTGCACTTTTATATCCCTGTAATTTAAACAAGTAATTTTTTCCGTAGCAATGATTAAAAAAAAATAATAGGAAAGAGTGGTATTTATGCAACAGCTTTAGGCTAAGTAAGATATCTAACTTAGGCACAGTTTTAAGATGTAAACCTAGGTGTTTGTACTTCCCTTCTTAGCTGGCAGAGAGACAGAGGTGCTTGGGGGCTGTATATGCAAAGGGGGACAGCTGCAATTCAAAGCACCTAAATCAGATGCCTGAAGTAGGCACTATGAATAACCCTCTAGATGACCGAAATTATTGGACCACATTAGAGAGAGGGGAAAAAAAGTGAGGCTGGCATATGGTGAGTGTCCTACATATGGTATATTGTTTATATGTGTTTTTTTCCGTTAGCATTTCTCTTTCCTTTGTTGCTTCACCTCCTCCCACAGTCTCTCCTAACAACATTATTAATTCAAAAATGTCTGTGGTTGAAGGAAAGTTTTCAGACCTAAACTATTCTTAAGAGCTCAAAAAACAGGGCAAATGAGTTTGCTCTCTCTCCTGTACTCTGCCTTAGTTAAAGAATGCTTTGTGTGTTTATGCATAATTGTCTATTTCCTTTTATTTCTCTGGAGCCAATAAGGTGTGTGTGCGGTTAAGATCACTTTGCTGTAAAATTTGCCACATTTCACTCCCTCAAGATGGTGTTTTATACTAACTCAAATATCAATACACTTTGCAATAATTGGAAAGGATCAGTGTCAATATGATACATGCACGCTCTTTGTACTATGTTGATTCCTTCGATGTGGTCAGATCCTGGTCTTATCCAATGTAGCTTCAGGGGGGAGCTCCCTTGTGCTGCAAAACAACAGGCTCCACCTGGTTCCGATTAAATACACACTGGTTGGATCTGCCCAGGGATGGCGTAAGAATATACGGAGCAGAGAAGCCTGCAATTGAAGCTGTAGATTCATGGCTTATAAAACTAAAAGGCTATTATGGTCATCTACTCAGACTGCCCTCCTCGTATAAGGAGCACCAAAACTTTCTGAATTACTTTTTGTGTGTGTGTGTGATTTTAATGGAGAAAAGCATTTGCTGTTGATTTAAACCTTCCAGTGCATTTCTTCAGCTACATCTTCTTTACTACTGGCTTCTACCTTTGTCACTGGACTGAAAAATCTAGTGTTATCAAATTTCTGTTTCTCACATAGTTATTTATAAGCTGTGATCAAATAGCCTTTTAAATGTCTCTCTGATAACATGAATAGATTGACCTCCTTGAGTCTTTCATTACAACAAATGTTTTCCAACCCTTTCATCGTTCTCATTGCTTTCCTCTGAACCTTTTCCAGTTTTTCAACAATCTTTCTTGAGTTGTGGACATGGTATTTCCAGAACTGGTTCCATCATACCAAGGACAGAGGTAACATAATAATATCTTATATTTCTCTGGTGATATGCCCATGTGTTGTATCAGATTCGTGCCTACCCTCTTGTACTCCCAACTCTTCCCAGCTGCTCTACCAGCTTTTTCATAGCGACTTCAGTCTGCAGGCAGGGTTCATACCTTGTAGCAGTGACATACAGTCTTTGTTACTAGAGCAGTATCTTATGCTTGTCTGGACCAAAATTTAAAGTTTGTTTAACAGTGGTCAGTTTCCTGAGCAATCTGGTTCCACAGTGACTCGATTCCCTCTTTATTTACTAATCTTCCAATAATTTCAAATGCAAACTTTCAGAAGATGTTTGGTTATCATTGATATAAGAGTCACAAAGAAAAAAAAAACAACACAGGGCATCTGTGAGTCACTGTTAAAGTAAACCCCACTGATTATTTTTCCTCAGTTACTACATGCTCAAGACCAAGATTTGACTTTATTTAACAGGTACAATATTAATTAAAATATTTTTTTCTTCATAAAATTATTCTGATTAGCAACTAAAAGACTTTCCAATATTCCTCTGCATATGTAATACTACTAAAATTACCTTTATCCTACCAAATAAAAAAATTCTCCTTAAATGATATCTAGTTGGCTTTGGCAAGATAATTTTCCATATACTTCTGTTCTCATTGCTTTGGTTAAAATGAACTGATATTCCTAGATTATTTTTGCTTGAGATCAATGTGAGGTTGAAATATCCATATCACATTTATTCTAACTATTCATAAAAAATTTTACTCAGTTCTCTTGAACCTCCATGGTTCTCCAAGATGTACTAAAAATCCTTACTAACTGTGCAGACAGATTCTCTGCCAAATGTATTAAAATACCTCCATGCAAATTATTCAGGTCTACTGATTTTAAAAATGTCTAGTTTTATTAGCTGCTATTTAACGTTCTCCTGAGCTACTATTGTAATAGAGCTTCATCATAATTGTCTGATTATGACTACACTGCTTGAATTTTTCCCAAAATACAGAAAAAAAAATATTTGAGAATGTCTTCCTTAAAAAAAAAAAAAAAAAAGTTTTTGTAAAAAATTCTAGTAATTTCAATTTAATAATGGAGCAAGAAAATTGTTAGGATTTTTTGTTCATAATATAATTTCAGAATATCTTCATATTGTCCTTATCTCTGTTTTCTCTTTGTGACCTTTGGTTTTCTTTAAAAGTGCTCTATAATTACCAATTTCTAATTTACATTAATTTCTACTTATTCCCCTGCTTGTCCATTTCATTTTGTTGTCGGTTTTGCTTAGTATTTTTTTCTTAGCAGCTACCTTCACATACAAAGTAATTTTATTGTTTTCAGCAAAGGAGTAGGGCATTTTTCCTTGACTGTAACCTTTTGGAGGTGTACTTTATAGTGACTGAAGTTGTCAATCAGTTTTTTCCTTTAATACTTTCTCCAAATAACTAGTTCACACTCACTCAACTTTGTAAAAGCTATCTTATATCAACAAATGTAAATATTGGATTTTAATCTGTTTTTTCTTAACAAATATAGTCCAGTTACAGCTATGTGCACTTACTCAGTTAATTTATATTTCTCTGATTCATCTGTGAATCTGAAGTCTAGTACTGAATTCCTCTGTGGTGGATGCAGTTAGAGAAATTATCATTTTTTATTTGTTTAATGTAGCTGATGTGTTATTATGGATGCTATGGGGTTTTCCACTCATGTTAATATTATTCCGTTCCCTTTAAGTGCTTTTTTTTTCCATGTTAAGATATTTCCTGACGTTTATGAAAGAAATACAGACTTTTTAAACTGTTACTTAAATCAGTGAAAATCTTTCAAATGAGGCATAAAAAGTGCATTGCCACTCTGATACAACTGCAGTTTGAATTACTGCTTCATATTAGAGCACAGTTTTAAAAATACTGACACACTTACTGAGAGGTGTGAAAGATTTAAAATACAGAAGCTGTTTGGAGTTGTTTGATAGGAGTAAAATGTGAACCTGGATTCACAGTGTTCCCTCGTAGCCTCTATTTGTTTACAGTATCATATGCAGATTGCTCACTTCAATGCTTTAAGCAGAAATAAATACACAGCATAACAAAAATGCAGCTACAATTACAGCAAATTATACAATTCTGGAAATAGGGTCTGAAATTTCATCCTCTTTGAAGTCAGTAGTACTCAAAGTGTTAGCAGTTCTCTTCACAAAATGCTGTTCCGTATTATAATGATTTAAGTTGCTACTAGTTTCATGGTAAAGTTCACTAACTGGACCATAACTCCCAATTACTTCACTCTAATTTAATCCAAATCTTTAAGAATGTGAAACCTGTTAAAAACTGGTATTAAATAAGAATGCTTTCAGGGAATGCATCTCCTAATTACTTCGACATGATTCCCTAGAAACATGAAAGAGGAATACTGCATTTCTCTTTGTGTTGCAAGCAAACTACTCTTAACAACAGACCAGAGATGAATATCTACAGTATACATTTCTAATTTTAGGCATAGTTGCTTTACAATTATCCAGTTTAGTTTCTTTTACCATTTATCTTGCCTATTGAGATGAAAATTTCCCCTGTTCAGTACATAGCACCTGAACACAATATATTACATGTATTCAGTAATTTTATGCAACTACCTTATGAACGTATAATACTGACTTATGTATATGATAGTTCAGAAAGGAAACACCAAACATATCTGGAGAATGCAATCAGTATTAAATGGATTAACAATAGATTTGGCTTCAATACAATAAATCCAGAGAGACTATGCAAGCACAGGAACTAGCAACATTTTCTACACGGATGTATTTCCTACTATTTAATGTACGTAAAACACATTAATAGAATTTATTATTGATATTTTGTACCACGAGGACAGTTGAAAAAAAAAATCCATGTAACCATGTTTGAGTGTAGTACTGAATATGAGAAAATAGCAGATTGTGCCAAGCAGACAAATATTCACAGTAAAGTGGTTATTAGAGGATGTTCACATAAGCAGGAACACTTGTTTGATTTGGGAAATACCAAGATTGACTGGGTCCAGTGACTAGTACACCCTATCACCAGTACAAAATAGTCCTTGAGGCTATGTATCTGCAAAACTGGACTTTCTCTGCCGATGCTCTTTCTGATCAGACTTGTCTTTTTCTGGCAGCTTTTGCCAGCAATCAAATTAAGTGGAAACATAAAAGAGAAAATTATTGCTGGAGTTGTGCTGAACAAGCGTAGCATTATCTTTCTTCTTGCTCTGTTTGCCCATCTGCACAATGAGAGGAAGCTGGCGGAGGTCCTGGTCCAGGAAAGGAACTAGGGACTTTATCATCAGACAATAAGTTGAGCAAATTGCAAACCACAGACTGCTTGTGTTCAGAGTATTGCTGAAGGGCTCGTGGCTGGACATGGTGCCTTAGAGATACCAAGAGGAAATACAGGGAGGTTGTAAAGATGAGCAGCCAGAAAATGAGGGATGCTTGTGCAAGATCTGTCGAGCAGTGGAAAAGAAAATAAGAAAACATCTAAAATTGTAGAGCCCTGAAAACCTGGTCACCTTAATTAATTTCAAAAGGTGCATCATAATTTTTACTCCAAAGTCTTTAGTTGTTCTCTTCCAAAGGAAAGCACATTTGTTGAAAGATTGTTATAACATATATGGATTATCAAATATGTATAATGAAGCTGATAACTAAGAAGAGGACTTCCATTTGACACAAATAGATGAAAGAGGATTTTAAAAGCAAGGAGTTAAAACCCAAAAAGACTTCCATCACTAGTGAAGTAAAATCCCTCTGCCCTTAGTCATCTTTGTTAAAACACAATCCTTTTGCTGATTCTGATTCAAGGGGTACAGGGGACAAATTTTAATATTATATCCTGTAAAATTAAAGATAGTAAAACAGAACATTGACTGAACCCCTTTGAGCTTTAAAACTGGTCTTTGGAAACTTGGAAGGAGTCCAGATTTTTGCTAAGTCTTTGTTTTCAATCCAAAATAATCTGGCAATAATACCTGTAATAGAAATAATATTAACGTATCCCTGTAATGAGGACACAAAGTGGTTGAAATATGTCAGTTTAGTCTCTTCTACTAACAATATAAACTTTACATTAACATGATTGTCTCACACAAATTCTTTCAAATGCCGGATGGTTTGAATGACATTTAAAGGATTTTTTTTTCTATTATAAATTGATTCACACACAGAAAGAGAACTGAAAAGGATAGAGCAGAAATCTAATCCATGAAAAACCTGCATGCGTAAACTCTTTCCCTAATAATCCCTCAATCTTTAAACACCCCAATGTCTGTTTTTTGCTTGAAATTCCTACAAACTTAGTAGCTCTGAAGATGCTGCAAGGCTAGGCTACTAACGCTGGTGAACTAGCTGCATAAGGAATGAAAGAATCATGAGCACTGTTTGATTTTGTGGAGTGAGAGGCTCTCTTCTTTTCCCTACCCATAGCCTCAGGATCAAATTTTCTATACAAATTGTCAGGGAATGGTAGGTTTTCCCTCTGCTATTCCATATCCCTGGTATTCTCTGCCTGGGGAACTGCCACTAACACCAAAGGGATGCTTGGCTCAGCATGTTCTCCTGATAGGTACTTCAGAAATGCTGTTAAATAGCGAGGGACAGCAGCATTTCAGTTGTGATCCATCAGGCGGATCTGAGAGGAGCCGTTTGCCCTGAGAGAGGATAGACTTTCGAGACATATGGTGCTATAATGGGGGGGTGGGGATTTTTCAATTCCAATCCACCCATTCCGGATGAGAGAGACTGAGCTAATACCCTCGTGTACGGTGCATTGCATCTAGCTACGGAAGTAGCGTTAGGGTGGAATTTATGGACTCTCTAAATTGTTTGCCAGGAAATGTTTACTAGCTATGCACAATAAACGACTGTGAAAGCATATTCCTGTGTTTAATATGATACGGCTATTTCCTCATATTTGGGTCATACTATTATGATACCAATAAAGGAAACTTAAAAAAACAAGAAAAAAGAAACCAAAGAAGCAATATATGCTCGTATTTGTGGGACTTCATTTGAGCAGGTCTTACTGACTGCAAATTGTACAGGGTAAACATACTGCATGCATCCCTGGCTACACACCACGCTTGCCATATTAGAAATTAAATATACGACTTATTTTTAGAGCAAAAGATTCTCATCATCAAGCCAAGAAATGGGGTTTTTAAAGCCTTTTTACCACAGCTGCGGAGGCTCATATATAACAAAATTACTGTACATGTATAAGGGAAGACTACCTACCTGCTTTCCAAAATGGGTATACAGCTTCACAATTTAGAAATTAAACAGGCAGTTTTGGAACGCAGGCTGATATCTTGGAATTTTGCTCTGAGATGTGACCTTTTCTTCCATACAGCTCACTGTTGTTTCAGGGACTACTGTACAGTTTTATAGGGTGTGTTAGATTAGATACATTCCCAAGCATTTTACTCTGCTAGGAAGCTAAGTCAGAACTTTGGTAATCTGAGTAAAGAGCTTTTTTTCTGCTCCTTCATTTGCTTTCATGTGAGGCTTTCTATTTTTGTATAATGCATCTAAGAACTCTGCCTGTCAAAAGAAAGCAGGCACTAACCTAATTTATTTTAATCATACGTTAAACATTTGAGCCTAGAGGTATGCTCATATTTGTGCATGGTTGAACGCCCTCTTTAGTGTATGCATGTGTGTATTTATACATCCAGTATGCTGTTCATGATAGGATTTTTGAAGTTTAGTAAACAAATCTTTGTAGCAATGCAGTTTCTCACTTTTGACTTGTATTTTCTGCAAATTACTACAATAGACAGGCATACTTTCTCCCTTACTATGAATACAGCAGAGGAGATTAACTGCTAAAAATGAAGAAAAGAATATTTAAAACTAGATGTCTCAACTTCTGTAGCAGATAATGTAATGATTTTTGTGAAATAAAAATCTGAAAATGCAATAGCAGAATATTTTGTACACCAAATTTCTTTCAAGTTCAAAAATGTGATTTCAGTGATCTTTTGGTGGGTTTTTTTGCACCCACAAGGAACAGTATTTGTGTTTAGCTGCACTTTTAAAAGTTGCTAATACTGGTAACAGTGAAGTTGATCCTACAAGGTTGAAAGGGAAAAGAAGACTCACCACTTATCAAGGTCAAATCTGAAGACAGTTCATATCGTAAAACATCTAAAAGATTGTTTCTCTGAAATGTTTTCAGAGTCTCTACCAAGCTGACCACAGCAGTAAAAGTATATGAAAAAGACATTATTTGTAATGTACTAGATGTAAAAAGCAGTAATAAGAGAGGCACGACAAATATCTTAATGACAGCAACACTTCTTTCTACAAATGGGAATTTGTGTGTTTGGAGGCACTGTGAAGATATGATTCACACCATGGAATATTAGTTTTCATTCAAACTTGATTGTTTCCAATGATAGAGCTTCAGATAAGATTTTTTAAAATACCGTAAATATCTACCTCAGCTTAATCCTACTGCCTGCAACTATTGAGATGAAAAATCCAAAATGCTTTCAAGGCAGTTTACCTGGACAGTGTCTGTTTTATTAGTTTTAATCAGCACTGTATTGGGTACCACAAAGGAAAAAGCATAGCTTTCAGTGTAACATAGCCAAGAAGCTGACATGTCTCATGTCTTTCTCTTCCATTAGAGACATGCTATGCCTCCAGATGCTGCAGTCTGGATTTAGGAGCATATACTGCTCTTGCACAAATAAGAGTTGCATATGTTATGAGTTAATTCCATTTTGTTGTCTTGTCTTGCACATGGCATTTTGAAACAGTTAAATGGAAAATATTTTTAGTTTACCATTTTGTATTAAAATATACTTGGATTATTAAATAAAATCTAAATCCATAAGTCATACATTCTACAGCTCAAATGCACAAATGCATAAAGTTCACAGACGAAATGCTTACAAGTGAATTGCACAAATACAGACAGCGTCCGCACATGCTGTATTTTGCATTCATGTCTCAGTCAGCTGGAGATTATGCCAAATAATATACCTCTTCTTTGCTGTACAGCTGAACTTCACTGAGCCCATGGTTTTAGTCACTTTCTTTTTGGAAAAGAGGGGGTAGGAATCAACAGGCTTCACATTTTTATTGTGGGCATCTAATGTAGATGAAATATATGAGAAAGGTATCAATGAACAGAGGAGGGAGGCTCCTATGAGTGACCGAGTGTACCAACACCCAATATGTGTACTTAGATGGTGTAAAGGGACCTCAAAGAAAACTCTCCTTACTGGGAGAATTTATTGAACCCACTCTGAGACGTATCTCCATTACATCAAAGGACATGTAAGTGTAATGCCTAATAAATACAAATATCTCAGGAAGATTCACTTCAAGAAGTAGTATAATATATTTACAGCTCATCAATGAAGCCATATTCTGTTTTGGGGAAACAAAACCAAAAAATGAGTTTATGCAGATGTTGTTTTGGAAGATGTCGATCTCTGTAAGGTATGCCACTTGGACCTTTCTTCAAGATAGTTAGGAACTTGCCTGTTGTTGTTTTTCTTTTTTTTAACATGAGTAGTGTCATTCACAGCAGCAAATTTAAAATAGTTTCCTAAATCATCATCTTTGAGACAGATACGATTTTGTCTTTTGGTAATGTCTCTGCAAAATAAGCGCTTCTTGACGTGTATTTTTTAGGGAAATCCACCTTACTTTTATTTTTCTTTTCTCATCTTTCACAAGCCATTATAACTGCATCTAAAACCCTGAGTTTAATCTAAAATGATAATTTCAAACAATTGTTACTTTGTTAATTGTTAGGCTTTGAGGAGCATGATGCAGCTATAGATTAAAAAAATTATATATATGCTTTTTTTAGCTCTTTGTTTCCTACAGCTATTATTGATTAAGGTTCTAATCCTGAAAATGCTTCTAGTCAAGCAAATTGGCATGAACGCAAACAGGACTCTGTAAAAACACCAGAATACTCCCATGTGAAACTGGTGAAATGAATGGAGCCTGAGCTCTTCAGGGCAGTGAATATCTTTCTGTTCCAAATACTTGCTAGTTAGGGGGTTCTGCTCCAAGTCTAGAGCTCATCACACTATAAATCATAAGCAAACGCACCTGCAAAGTAAGTGACATAATCCCCGTAGCTATTAAAACCTAAATGGTTTGTAGTTATTTATTCTTGGTGCATAGATATATGTCTATGTGTCTTTCTCCCTCTGAGTAGAGAAAATTAGAAATGACTAGGAGTACACACTGTGAGTAGTATTTTACTCATTAATGTGTAAAAGAGGTGATGAAGATTAGTGACTTATCACTCTCCTAATGTCCCCTGATGGAGGAAGAATGATGAAATATGCCCCCTGCTGCTGGTCCTGCAACGACCTGGAAATGTCAGCCAGGGGACAATCAGTATTTGTGGTAATGGTATGTGTTTTTTCTCTGTTTTGGACTTTGTAGTGTAAGCATACTGCACATTTACCCAGCAAGTGGGTATAAATCATAGGGAACAACTTTCAATGCACAAAGATACAAATCATCTGTATTTTTTATTCAGGGTAACAAAAGTTTGAAGTATAATCAGCAAAATATTAACTGTGCAGCACAGTAAGGAGCAAGCACTGTTAAAAATACAGAGTGGGAAAATATACTTTGCTTCCCTTCCATGCATGGCTGCTTTTTCTTGTATTTTCAAGAAGGGGGTTTTAGTTAAACAGCTTCTGAATGCATACCCAGATCAAAATCCACGATGCAAATTATATCAAATAATAAAATTAATAATATATGAAAATGCAAGCCTTTTTTTCCCTCTATAATTAGCAATTTTAATAGAAGAATGGACTGAATGTAGTGTCTAATTGTCAAGAACTGAAGAAAACAAAATGGAAAACATATTTTTTAGGCGTCGTTAACTTGCCTGCACATGCACTTTGAATACATTTCTAAATACAAATGATAGATATGTATTATTGAAGTACCCTACAAGGCTTGTCGTAACTGTTTTTTAGTTCAGAATTTTTAAGGGGAGATAATACTAGAAAGAATGAAACAATTGTTAAATTGCAATATAACACGTCAATTGGGAAACAAATAGCATTGTGCAAGATGCTTCAGTTTTCATATAAATTATCCATTTAAAATAAATACACACCAAAGTTTTGAAGAGAACTTGTTCTGAGGCTCTTGAGTATCTATTGTGGAAAGCAAGTTTCCCATAGCTTGAACTCTAAAAGCATCATAGTTCAGGTGTAAAGTACATTAACTGTTTCAATATTTCATCAATTTATTTAAATTGGAATCATGAGATATTATACTGGTTAGAGTGGGATGGCAATTCAAATAGGTTTTAATGATGTAATGCAAACTTGTAAATCATTTTCAGTGAAGGCCTCATAGTTCAGCATAACTTTTTTGTAATACATTAAATTTCTGACATAGCTTTAAAATTTGTAATACTTGGAGATCATGAAAATTAGAACAGAATCTATATGTACATGGGAGAAGTAGCTGAAAATATGGATTCAGGCTTGAAATTTTTATAGATACATTGTAGTCTTTAAAGGAAAAATTGTATTTGATAAGTGTTAAACCATGGCACATGTGAATGTCAAAAAGAGTGAAATGGAAGTACACCACAGAAATGCAATGCTGAAGTTATGTGGTATGTATTGTTGTAGTGTAATTTCTCAGAAAAAAACCCAAGATTTTATGGTGAAACATAGCGAAGAACTGGCATACTGTAGGATTATAAGTGGTAAATGCGATTATCATCATTCCTAACTAGTCAGGGATTCAGTGATATTGACAGGCCGGTCAACAAATGATTCATTTTCTGTGCAAGGATTTTCAGTTAAGGCATTCAAGTGGCTCTGAAATAATGCCTAATCCCTCCACTTTATCTTTGCTTATATCTGTAGGTTTCCATTGCAGCACAGATATCAAGACAAACTAATGATATTGCTTCTATGGAGGTTAAAGAACCAAAATTTGGGGAAAAAAAAAAGGAAAAGACTGGTAATAAACATACATCTGTTGTGAATCTGGATTGACTCAAAGGTTAAATAATGATGCCTGCCTTCACAGAATTGCCGTGGAAAAATATGAACTGATCATAATTACAATATAACAAAACCCCATCCTCTTGCTTTGGTAGGCTCTTGAGTACAAAAAAAAAATCTTTGGCTAGAATAAACAGAATTAATATTTGTAAGCTTTCTTTGTGACAGTAAGGAAGCTATTCTTAAATAGCATGAATTGCTATCTTTTTCTAGACTTCAACAAAGTTATGACAATTTCTACCTCTCGAACGACGGCCCCCAAGCGTGGCTATCTGTCTGATTTTACTGCAATAAGCACATTGCAAGTATGCAAACCTCATGCTAGAAAGAACTGTTCAAGAATCCTGCCTATATTCTGATAAATATTCAAGAAGATGGTTCTTTCAGCCTCTAATGTAAAAACAAAATGAGCAAGACTACAAAAGTCCTGAAGAGGAAGAACTGTACACTGGTTCATCCAGGTTAATTTTATATGATCTCTTTCCCTATAATTCGTTAAGTTTAAAAAATCCAAAACACCGCCAAACCCCAAAACCACAAAGTAAATGCAAATATTAGCCCATACATGAAAAAATAAATGATATTCCATATTCTGTTGTCTCCAGATGTTTTTATGAGTAAATGGTTTACTGTTTTTGTATATTTAAAACATTCTACTTTCTCACTTGATATTGCAAGCTTTGGGCAAACTTGCTGGCATTGATTTAAGTTATGCTTTCTTACCATGTGTAGGTCAAATGCACATTCTGAAAAGATATAATACAAACAGGAATTCAGTCATTAATATTGAGAGGCAATACTTGCTTGCACTTTCTTCAGCAATTATTTCACGGAGATGCTTTGCAGTGAAACTTTGACCAAAAAGTGACTCAAAAGTGGTATTTTTTTCACAAAAAATGGTGGTTTCATATAGCCATAATTATTTGATGACTCTGCACAGAAACTATCTAAATAATTTCAGAAAGTATTTGTAGTTGTTTGCACCAAATTTATTTGCCTAGATTTGCATTCCCCTTGCATAGTTTAAAATGAAAGCATAAAGCTCTATAGAGATTTTTATTTACAGTTCTTGCACACTTAAAACCTCTTATTAAAGAAGTAATGAGAACACTTGATGTAGGATCTTAGCAGATTCAGGAGCACAAGCCCAAGGAAGCAGAGCTATTGTCACTGCCTTTTTTGTTTGTTTGTTTGTTTTACTCTTCACCTTTTGGAGCCTCTCCTACCTCCCCTTAAAAAGTGCTACTTCGTTCTGTCTCTTATTTCTATTGGAAACCTAATCTTTCTCCCTCCCCCTCACACCCTCTCACTTTCTTCATTGTGCTTCACTTATTTCACTTTTTTTTTTTTTTAAAACTCCTGTGCGAGAATCCTGTGCGTCCATCCCCTAGAATTTAAAAAACACAGGCATTTTTGCTCTGGATCGAGTTTGCGTCGTCCCCAGCCCCTCAGCAGCTGTGGCGGTGTCGGGCCTTCAGCTACGGCGGCCCTTGCAGGAAGGGTCCTGGCGTTCCTACCCCTGTTCCCGACCCCGGCCCCCCGACGGCGTTTCGCCCCCGCGGCCGGGGCGGGCAGACTGACAGCAGCAGGTTGGAGACCCGCGGAGCGGAGCGATGCAGAGCGGGGGGGCTCCCACCTGGGGCCGCCCGCGCCTGGCCCCGGCGCCCCCGCGGTTCTTGGGCCGGGGAGACGCGCCGGGGCCGGCGGGGCCCCGCGGGTGAGACGCAGCGCACCGGTAGCTGCCTGGCAGCCGCTGCATCATGGCACTGTCTGCTCCTGAGGGACGGAGACCACTACCCCTCTGCTCGCAGCCCGGCGAGTGAGCAACCCCAAGAGGGGTTCGGCCGTCCTATTTTCTTTGTACTTCTCTCGCTTAATATTAGAGCACATATTGAAACGATAAACACAATGAAAAGCACAAAATATTTCATCAGTGTTGTAACTGTATATTTCCTTTATTCTGAAGAAATATCAAGTTTTGAAGAGTGCACTGAAGCAGTGACTTTTGCTTTGGACGCCACTCTCTTTTTAAAAGACCACATTGTTACAGTTAAATCTAAAGACAGTTTTAGAAAAGCATTAGATGTCAGAAAAGCGGGGAAAAAATCTTACCGTCGAAAGACTGCTGCAGGTTCCAGCTCAGTCTGAAACTGCAGGGAAAAGTAGAGCAGCTGCTGAACAAAAGTTTTAGATTTTTTTTTAGAAAGTCTGCAAAACTAATTTCCCACAAAATAGGACTCAATTTCCGTTTAAGAAACTAGCTCTTGCAAATCTCACACAATTCCTGATTTTTTCCAATAGCAATTGAAAGTCATTTTATCTTTTGCACGTGGACTCAAGAATTTCGAGTCAAATTGCAGGAGCGCAAAGGTTCTACTTTTTGTTTTTCTATTTTTTTCTTTTTTAAATTTTGATTTGGGAGGAGGAGGAGGAAGATACAGTGCAGAAGGGTTAGGAAAAAACCGTTTCCGCATTGGGCACCTCTTTGGTCAGTGATCAATAAATGCATTATCCTCGTTTAAACCGGTAAACAGTTGCTTCTTGGGTACTGTTAATTCCACTACATGCCTACTAAAATAAACCAGAGAGACAAGCCCAGACTCTCTAGGTTGTCCCCCTTGAGCCACTAAAGACCAAAATGGAGAAAAATAAGATAGATGAAATAACAAATATGCGTGTTCTTGTTCTGAAAGGGCAGAGGGCAAGAGGGGAACCGTGTCTTTCTCCGGCCAGACTGGCCCGCCTGCTGCGCGCCGGTAGTTTCTTCGCAGAATCAGCTCCGCGATGCGGGGGGCACAGCGTGAGGTGCGGGAGGAGAGAGGGTGCGTGCCGCGGCTCACGACGGGAGCAGGGCCGTTGAGTGCAGGTAGGCGGGAGTGGATGGGTGTCCCTCTCCCCCGCGCTTCTCGGGGTTGGCGACGTCAGCTCCGACCGCCCGCAGCTCCGCACGCCGCCGCGGCCCCCTGCGCGCTGGGCAGCGCTGCGCCTTCGCACCTGTGCGCGCAGGTGAGGCGCGGCCCTGCACCCTCCAGCCCCCGGGAGACATGGGTGGCGGTAGCTCCCCCCCACTCCCCCGAGCAAGCCCCGCGGACCCCGATTAACATCTTTATTGAGCTCTCCTGCCGTGCTGCCCGGGGGGCGGCCGCACCCCGAGCAGGACCGGCCGGCTCCGACGGGGTGGCGATGGCCCCGCGGGGGCCGTGCCACTGCGGGTCACTGCCGCCCCCGCCCCCCCACGCCGATCCGCCCTAGGGGCCGGGCGCGGAGGGGCGCGGCAGCCTCGGCGGCTCCGGGGCAGCCCCGCCGGCGGCCGCGAAGGGAGGTGAGGCGCGGAGAGAGACGGGCTGCGCCCCCCGGAGCCACCCCCCGTCCCCGTCCCCTCCTTCCTCCCCCCCTCCCGTCACAGCCGCAGGCGCCCGGGGCGCGGGCGCGCATCGCTACCGCCCGCTGACGGAGCGGCTGGGCGCGGGGACGGCGCTGGCGTTTTGGAGGGAGTTTGCATGTGGTCAGCGCCGTGTTGCTAAGCCAGCCCCCAGCTCACATTACACACTACTGTATTTATAACCTCTCGGAGCTGTTTCCCCCTTCAAGCAGTTCTCTGGGACCACCTTCTATTGGCTTCAACCTCTCCCGCTTCTTGACATCTGGGCGGCTCTGAGAAAGGCTCATCTAGGTCCGAGTGTTTATGCAGCGGAGACTGGCCGCTAGGGCTAAAGACCTGGATTATCTGAGCTCAGCCGCCGGCTGCAGGGTCTGTCGTTGCCGTTTTGGAAAAAAAAAAATCTCGACCCCAGCCTGTTTACAGTGAAAGTTGACAAAGGGTGGTGAAGTTGGATCTTTCCTAAACTCTCCTGCCGCGAACCTGAGACTTGCATGCCATGGATCACACACTCTTTGGCTGCCTGCGCAGCCCCCATGCCACTGCGCAGAGCTTGCACCCTTTCTCCCAGTCTTCTCTTGCCCTGCATGGAAGATCTGACCACATGTCCTACCCTGATCTGTCTTCTTCTTCTTCCTCTTGCATAATAGCGGGATACCCCAACGAGGAGGGCATGTTTGCCAGCCAGCATCATAGGGGGCACCACCACCATCACCATCACCACCACCATCACCACCAACAGCAGCAGCACCAGGCTTTGCAGACGAACTGGCACATTCCTCAGATGTCGTCTCCTCCCGCCGCGGCCAGGCACAGCCTCTGCCTTCAGCCTGACTCAGGAGGACCCCCGGAGCTGGGCAGCAGCCCCCCCGTCCTGTGTTCGAACTCTTCCAGCCTGGGCACTAACACCCCCACGGGGGCAGCGTGTGCACCAGGGGACTATGGTAGGCAGGCTCTGTCCCCAGTGGAAACAGAGAAGAGGTCCGGCAAAAGGAAAAGCGACAGCTCAGGTAACGGTTTACGCTTTCCCTTGCGGGACGAGACGCTCGGGCGGAGGGTGCCGGGGGGAAGCAGTGCTGTCGGTCCCGGGTTTCCCGCCGCGGATGGGCTCAGCTTGCCTCGACTCACTTGAGCTGGCCCCGGCCCGACTCTGCTAGCCCCGGCCCGGCTCCGCTGGGCCCGCTGGCCCCGGCCTGGCCCCGCTGGCCCCGGCCCGGTGTTGGCCCCGGCCCGGCCCTGGCCGCGGCAGCCACAGCTCTCGCAGCCCGCTGACACTGGGCTACTGGGTCGCCCCTTCCTTCAAACGCGCTCTCGGGATCGCCATCATTACATCTGGCTTTACTAGGGCTACGGGGTGGTGGTATGGGGAAGAAATAAAAAGGAAAAATCCAGCACGTGATGGAGCATGAAATCAAGGTGGCGGTGGGGAGGAGGGGAGAGTTTCCTACAGTCAAGGAAAGAAACGTTTGTAGTTTTGGCGAGTATTTTAGCATCTGGTCCCGCGTCCCCCTCCCCCCTGCCCGATACGCCACCCCTGCTTCAAAATTCGGAATCTAGCGCACTCCTCCGCCCCTTCGCCACGGAGCAGACTGCCGTTCCGAGGCGACTGCACAACGCCGGGAAACTCTGCCTAGGAAGTGGGAATTCGGGATTGTAGCTGGTGCTTCGCAGCCCTGTAGGATCGGGGTGCGCCTGCATCAAATCCTCACCGTGGAAGGGGCAGCATTGGGACTCTAAAACAAATGGGTGAATGGGAGTTTTAAGAAAGCTGCTTCACTTCAGTTTGCTGGTGGCGGGGGTGGAGGGAAAGAAGGAGCTGTCGGGTTTTAAAAATCTATGCGATTCTTACGAGTATAAAAACATGTAGACTCGCAGTCATTCCAGGGCGACGATTTGGCATCATTGAGCGTGAAAAAAAACTTGACATAATCTCCGCTTTTCAAAACGACAAAGCCTGTCAAAGTCTTACCCTGACAAAAGCCACTCGGCGAAGGCAACACGACCGATGGCACTTCCATTAGGGCACAAATAACCGTGAGTTCGTAAAAAACATAGTGGGACAAGCAGGAGACCCTTGAGAAAGAGCGGGCTCAACAGTTTGAAAACTCAAGAGCAGGCGTAGAGAATTGTTCGTTATCGAGGAACAGAAAGTGAAAGGCTTTTCCAGATACTTACGAAGTCCACAACTGGAACTGTGACCTCTCTCACTCAAAATGTTGTGAGCTTGGTAAAGTGGTAAGCGATAGAAACTATTTTTTTAAATACCCTTCAAAGATACCGTCATTTTTGTCATTTTCCAATATGTTAAGAAATGTTTACAGTAATTCAGAATGCATTTAACTGAATTTCATCTTACATAGCTGGTATACAGGCAGAAAATTTTTAAGATTAAAAGACATACTTAATTAAACCACCGGTGGTGGAATCCATTGTGCATCTTCATTACATTTTATGCGATAAAAGTAATTCTCTGGTTTTGTGTGGTACAGGAGCAATGCTAAAATTTGAGTCCCCATGTCTATTGGGAAAATAACTGTATGCCTGTTGGTGTAAGGATTTATTGCATTTGTCAGTCTATTCAAAGCTGAAGGAAAAAAAGAAATCAGTCCCTTTCACTGTCAGGGAAGTAGCTGTATGGCTTTCTGTCTATTTCATTTTGTAATGAAAACAAAAAAAACCCCACCAGTGGGGAATGTCACAAAGCTTTCCCTGAAGTGACTGGAACCTTCCACACCACTGGATTTAGCGGACAAGAGTTCAAGACATTAGCCATAGTTATGCTTATTTTTCGCTGTGCCCCAAACCTCACTTTATAAGATTTTCTGAAGATCAAGGCAGGTAACTATTTCCTCCTCCTTTCCCCTGAGAAGAAGAAAAAAATATTAAGGCCATTGATAGAATTGTGAGTCTCTCCAACTGAAAATAGGCATCTTTTGATAACAACTAGGTAGCCACTGTATCTTTGTTTTTTCTTCAGGAAAAGCCTGAGTTTTGGACTGGACATTTAACCCCACCCCTTTATTAATCCTGAACTCTGGTGCTAGATATTTAATGCTTTTCTAGTTTATGGCAATCAAAACTATTTCCAAGTCTCTGCATTTCTATATTTGTAATCTGCTTTTCCCCCGTTTGATTAAATATAATCCCCTTTATTTCTCATTGATCTATTTTTTTAAACAAATTACCGTACTTGAAAGAATTTCATCCATGCCTTCCCCATATTTTGGAGACACATTCATCACACTTGGAACTACTTCAATAGGCATTTGTATAAAATCCTAATAGTAAATAACTAAGGTTACAGTGCTAGCATTCTGAGACAATTATTAATGCTCTTGCTTAGTTACAGATGTATTTCCTCTTCCTAAGTGTATCACTTAAAGCCGCAGAATGTCCAGTGTTTTCTTGAGCGTAGAATCTGTTCTCCATTTCATAGCAACTGAATTAACCTTAGTCTACCCCTTTCTTGCACTAATCTGCTTCTATTTCTGAATGTTTCAGGTCAGAAACATTGATTCATAATGATGAGTTTATTGATAGTTTAAAGAAAGTAAAATGGGAACGTCCCTTGTATAATTTATCTCCCAAACTAGTAACTGTTGCTCAGCTATATAGATACTCTGAAAATTTGCCATCAGAGATACCCCATTTTAATGATTTGTTATGATGATGGAGTACAATTTTTTGAAAATTATGAACAGAAATCCATGGACGAACAAAATTTTGGACGATGGACTGTGTACTTGTCCCTGTGCTTGCTCTTTTCCCCTCGCGTTCATACATTGCAGGGGAATGGGAGGGTGGAACTATTTTGCGCTGTACCCTATTATACTTTTATTTGGAACTGAGAAAGCAAGGTGAAATGTGCTTTTGTGGTAGTTTTACGAACTGACTTGCAGCTTTCTTTTGCCTTATCCCAGATTTTATGCAGTTTGGGAAGTTTCCTCTTAAGTCATTGAATAGACTGCTACAGAATAGGGTGAAGTACTCAACTTGTTCCCAGACTGGGAAATAGAGCTTACTTTGTCATCGACCCCTGCATGCTACAGCTGTCAGTGTCTCCCGTTTTGTAGTCACTCTCTCATTATCTTCAGAACATTCCTTTCAACCTGCGTGGGCCCAGAAGTGGGTCAGTAAACTGGTGTGTGAGTTGAGGAGTGATGCATGCAAATCTTTAGATGTTAATGTTTTTGCAGTGAATAATGGCAGCTGCATCTTTGCCTTTGTAACTCAGCTCTGCATATGTCAAGGATGCAGGAATAAAGAGACGATACTAAACTGGAGAATAGGTTACAAATACATTTGCCTATTTTGAAGTGCACTAATGGTCAGAATTATCCGTGTGCTAATGAGGTGTGGATGAAAACCATGCTGAGCATATAAAAGCCACATTCTTGGAGTGCTTTGTTGCTTTCTGGTATGAGTAGTTCTGTATGGAATATTTTTGATTTTTCTAATGCCTCCCCTTCTCATTACTTGCTTGTGACTTTTGAGGCCATTTTATTTCTCTGTTTTACAGAGTAGGTTTTGATTTTCAGATGAAGCAGAACACATCGAACGCAGAACTTCTACTGCCATTGTCTAAGTTGGCTTACTTAGGTCCAAGTTTTCTTAAAGCTTTGGTCAGGAGAAAAGTATATTAATGCTTATAAAGAAAGTGTGATCTGGTTTTACTGAGAAGTATGACAACAAAGTGAATCTGGTAGCCCTAAGGAAGCCTAAAATACTAAGGGTAAGACAGTATCTGTAGTATGCTGAAAAGACCAGGGGGAGGCTGAGTACTATTGAAAGAGTTTTTCTAAGCACTAGAGCTATTCAAACATTAAATTGTGATAGATAAATATGTTATAAATTAAGTTGATTCCAGTCTAATATAGTCTAATGTAATTAAACATATGCCTCGTTTTTTTTTTTAAAGAAAAAAGGTCTGACATGGAAAAAATGTTTTTATTTGGTGCAGATTTCCAAGGAAAGGCTAGCAGGTAATAAGAACTCTTCATGGTTTTGGCTATATTTACAATGGTATCATATAGAAACACTGCTGTTAACCCTACAAAAACATTTGAGGAGTCCAATGTTTCAATAACTGTTCTGCTGGGTTTTGTTCATTGACAAATCACATGAAAAGAAAACAATACTATTTTTTTTTCTTAGTGCTTTAACATCTTCTAAAATGTACCTATTCTCAACATACAAGCACTAAAATGTTACATCTCCAGAGAATTTATTTTAAACACATCTAAATATCATAAATCATTTGCACTTGTTTGAAATGGTCTCTAAAAGCAAGTCATTTTGATAAATGATTATAAATACTGAGAAATCATGGGTTTTGAGGAGTTCTGATTGGTTTCTGAAACACATCAGTAAGAAAAATGAGCTGCACACTTGTAGTCAAAAAGAACTGTGTAACTGATTCATCAATGTGTCTGTGCTTTTCAGCGTGGTTGTAAATGGAAGCAAAAAAGAATACATATTTTTCTGGAAAGAATTAATTTGTTTGGTATCCAGTCAAAGCATCTTTTATCATTAAAAAACCCACAACAGCAAAAAACACCTCCATAGATTTCGTAAATGAAACAAGTCCAAAATCCAATCAATGATCATCATAGTTTTAGAGGAAAACTTTTGAAGCTGATTGCTTAGAAAATGTTGGGCTGCCTAGTGGGCTACTTGATAGATTGTTTGATAGATGAAAATTTTCAATACGGTCACTTTTGCTCTCCGCAAATTTAATCAGACACTTTTCTGGGACTGTAGAATTTTTAAACGCTATTTTACTGATACACTCTAATAATTCTCTGCCCAAAGAGTACTTTTGTTTGGAAATAAATAAGTATGGCCTCTAATTATGTATTTCTGACTGGCTTATGTATATAATTCCATAGGATTTTTACCCTCTGCCCCATGCACCCTTTCAGAAATGTCAGGGTCGCAATCCAGACATTCACTAGAGCACAAATGTTTTCGTGAGAAGGTCTATTGACTAATGGAATTATGCAAGTGTTCAAGGTTTGTTTGGTGATTTTTTTAAGATGTTGGAGCTTAATTCTGTTACTTTGTTTTAAATCTTTGTCACAGAAATGTAATTGCACAGTATCCTTTTCTTACTTGATATTAAGTGCTATCAAGGATCCCAGTCTTCAAAACAAAGTCACCGAGGAGTCTGGATGAGTAAGAAGTGTGGTACTAGAACCAAATGCAGAGGAAATATGGACAGATAGGGATTAAAGATCCAAACATTTTAGCAAAATATGGAGAATATTTCAGTAAAACTTTTCAAAAAATTATGGTTGTAATTACCTTTCTGTATTTTTAAAGAGCTGCGGTGTGGTTGGGAAAGAAATATATTTTCCAATTCTTGCAGATATTTATTGATAAAATACTAGTATTGTCTGACTGAGCAATGCCAATTCAGCATTATATATACAAACTGCATTTTAATTTCAATGGTTGTAACACCCTAGGATAAAGTTTATCCTAGCTTATCTGGCATAAGTTCTTTAGTATTTTGCACAGTAAGTAATCAGATTCAAAATTTTTTGTTGTTATCATTTTTAGATTTGTTAATTATTTAATAAGTACTGTTTAATTGAGGCTGTTAATCTGCATGTAGTTTGCCATTTGGAAATACTCAGTCTTTAGTAATGTGATGACTCAATATGCTGTATCTTTGGATTCCTCAAGAGTAGAATTGAGCTCTGTGTCTTGAAATTCAAGGGAAGGTGACAACATTATCTTTGCTGCTGTCTGATAATAATATGATACTCCTCACCAGAGTATTGCTTTCAGCAGATACAGTGTTACACAGCGGCATGAATGATCGCTGTAGTATGTTTCTTTCAGTAGCAAAACGTATTCTACTGAACAGTTCTGCTAATCTCTGGAAAGGAAGCGAAATAAATCTGGTTTCAGCTGCTAGCACAAGCAAAGTTGAAATCCATCAGTAAAATGTAAAAATGCTATGTTATCCTGTGTCCTTGTTCTAATATACTAAAGAATGCAACTTGAAAGGATGCAAAAAGAAAGTCATATTTTTTAAATATAAATACTTGCATGTGTCGCTAATAAGGTTTCTAAGTAAAATAGTGTGGTGTTAGTGAAGTTTGATAAACAGTGCTTGAGGCTACTTCATTACATCAGTGCACAGCTAGGCACTGAACCCAGTCGTCTGATTTATCTCGAACCTGTGCCCTCGCCTTTTATGTCTGCTTCACCAACCTATGCAATGGCAATACCAGTGCTTTCCTTACATTTATACTATTTACCTAAGGCTTTTATTTAAAGAAAAGCTTTGTGTGTGATTTTGTATATGCATGCTCTTTTTTTTAGTGGATTTTAAAAGCATGGAGATCTGCATCACCATTTCTCACATACTGCTGCTGGTGATAGGGTAGGAACAAAATGGTTCACATCCACTTCAGGGAAAAATCTTCCTCTTGCTACACAGCAGGGCAATCACATAATCTTTACCAATATGTGCCTCTGTGGCTGCATAGATATGTACAGCAAGAGGTCATTTGACTTGTGGGTCAAATGACAAGGTTCTGGGTTCTTTGATGACCAGAGAGCTGCTTTTTATTGTATTTAATTCAGAAATAGTCTGTTGTAATTTTATTGGATGCTCACAGTCTGGTCTTCTATGTATTTAAAGTATTTGAATCCCTGAAAAAAGTTATTAAAATAAATGGTTTGTGAACATACATGCTAAGGGTAGTTTTACCTGGAAGATATTGATGACAACATTCCCACTGATATTTGGAAGTATGAGATTTTAAGATTTATATTATTACTATGAATGTAGCTTAGCTTGGGAGAAGGAGATGGACTAGTTAGCCGTGCCAGTGCTTATGCTTTTTGTGGTACACTCTTTTATGCTTCCAGCGGCAAACACAGCAAAGGAAGGCCTGCTGCCATCAGTTTTCTCACATTTTTTATCCTTGATATTTATTACTGTATATTACCAAATATATATCCTTTGATAAGTTTACCTAAATGATATACATTTAAAATAATATTTAGTAGACAAAGGTTTAAATCACACTGATATTATTCCACATCTGTTAATTTAATAGAATCACAGAATCATAGAATGGTAGGTGTTGGAAGGGACCTTTAGAGATCTAGTCCAACCTCCCTGCAGAAGCAGGTCAACCTAGATTAGGTTGCATAGGTACATGTGCATATATCTCTGTGATGTCACCAGTGCAGAGCTGCATCACTGTATACTAGCATTCACTGAGTGATTCAAAGAGGGGGAAAAAAATGATCAATATAAGAGGATATAGTAGTAGAGAGCTTACTGTCATACATGAAAACTTGCTTCTGAAGTCTTGTACTAAACATTATAAATAGACTGTCAAAATTCTACTTGTTAACATTAGCAATATTAAAGAGTCATTGTAGAATACGGAGAATGTCCTTAATTTTGCAATCTTGGACCTACAGAAGAGAGTAACGTACCTCCTATTTGGAACATGAGTTTATTTTCCACACGGAATAATGAATGCTACAAATAATTTTAGGGGTAGATTACTTGACTGGAAGCCGTGCATATTACTAAATAGGTGTGCAATTATACATCAAAGAAAAATCAGAAATCATGTTTAGAAATTGGCTACTGAATATTTTGATGTCTGACCTTTGTATTGAAAGTTACCTGTGGTAAATAAACCTTGCAGTAGTGGGAAAAGGGGCACTTAAAATATATAAACAGAAGAAAACATACATGAAAACTTAACAGTCATTTAAAAGAAAAGTTATTTTGTACTTGAACTTATGTTTCCTTTTATCTTTCTTTTCAATAAAAGAAATCAAAATAATGTACTAAACAGCAGAAGAAACAAGTCTCAAAAGGAATGAGTAAAATCTTTCATTTATGATGGAAGAGCATAGTTTTACTAAAGCAATAAAATCAAATGGATTATGAAACTGTAACTGGAAGCCAACTAACCTTTTTTCTCTTCTCTTTTCTTTCTTTTCTTTTCTTTTCTTTTCTTTTCTTTCTTTTCTTTTCTTTTCTTTTCTTTTCTTTTCTTTCTTTTCTTTTCTTTTCTTTTCTTTTTCTTTTCTTTTCTTTTTCTTTCTTTTCTTTTCTTTTCTTTTCTTTCTTTTCTTTTCTTTTCTTTCTTTTTTCTCTCTCTCTCTCTTCTCTTCTCTTCTCTTCTCTTCTCTTCTCTCTCTTCTCTTCTCTTCTCTCTCTTCTCTTCTCTTCTTTTTCTCTCTTTTCTTGGGCTAGAGAAAAATTTTTTGATTGAACATTATTTTGTCAGCAAATAGGATATGAAAAACTAAAATGGAATCAGATTACTGGAGGCTTTAAAAAGCCTTTCTTCTTTCTGCATTCTCTCACATCTCTAATAGCTATTTTTGTATTTTTAGCAAGTGAGCCTGAACAAATGTTGACTTAAATAAACTAAGTTAGATTCACATCAGTAGCTTCTGCCACCATTGTCAGTTTTAATTCTTGGACTTTCCTACGATAAAGCCAGTATGTATTTAATTTTCTGTGTTTGGAGATGAATGAAATCTTGGATGTGCTGAAGTCAAAACTAAATGCTGAGCGGAGCCAGAATGTCACAGCAGAAGTAATTGTAACGCTTTCATATAACCACACCTGAAGTTAAGCATATGTTTATGCATTTTTGAGAACTAGAGGCATTAGTCACTTAAATTTGCCAAGCAGAAAAAACTGTTTTCCACTTTAGTCCTTCTAAAAATAGATACTAAAAAATCTGTTGGACATATGTGGGCTGACAATATAGTGCTGAAGAGAATTGACTGAATCACGGAGTTTTGTACCTGCCAAGCAAAAAATGTCATGTTCTAGAAGTGTGCAATGTACTCATGAGTGTGCATGGGGACTTCTTTGGAAGGGAGTGTTTTTACGGGATGAGGGACACAGGTCTGGATAACTCTTCAAGCCTTTCATTTTCTTCCAGCCACTGTAGAATACCAGAATGTTCTAGGCCCCATCCTTATAGGATAAGTGGACAATCAAAACCTACTTGTCCAAATGTCCAAATGTGTTTATTACTATACAAAGAATGGTAGGAACAGTGACTATATGTCCCCTAATTCATGAAAATATCAGTTGGTCTAGTGAAGGAAAAAGAACTGAAATCAGATGTGTTGATAAAGTATATGATGGCATATTTTGTAAGGCTTTGGCACCCTGAGCTGGTAAAAACAGTGTGAATGGAAGCCTGGGCGGCTACAGTGACACTGACTGCTTGAAGACGCTTGTAAAGCTTTGTGCTTAGAATGCCAGACAGTATTTTCTGCCAGCAGAAAACAGCAGTCTAATGTGGGCTAAGGCGTGTTCACTCCATTTGAATTGATATTTTCTGAAGTAAACTTTAAAACCTAGTAAAAGTCTGAGAGTCATAGTCTACATTGGGCATTGGGGGAACTGAGAATGTTGGAAGTCCTTTGCACTTTGGAATTACTGGTCTGATTAACTCAGAAGTGACACAGTAGTATGAAGCTCTGTTTCCTTTCCTTTCCTA